>NC_036853.1:4373228-4374429 GCF_002910315.2 Salvelinus sp. IW2-2015
AGAGGCTAGCACTGGAGTAATATGATCAAATGTTTTGGTTCTAGTCACGATTCTAGCAGCCGTGTTTAGCACTAACTGAAGTTTATTTAGTGCTTTATCCAGGTAGCCGGAAAGTAGAGCATTGCAGTAGTCTAACCTAGAAGTGACAAAAGCATGGATGCATTTTTCTGCATCATTTTTGGACAGAAAGTTTCTGATTTTTGCAATGTTACGTAGATGGAAAAAAAACTGTCCTTGAAACAGTCTTGATATGTTCGTCAAAAGAGAGATCAGGGTCCAGAGTAACGGCGAGGTCCTTCACAGTTTTATTTGAGACAACTGTACAGCCATCAAGATTAATTGTCAGATTCAACAGAAGATCTCTTTGTTTCTTGGGACCTAGAACTAGCATCTCTGTTTTGTCCGAGTTTAAAAATCAAATTTTTGCCGCCATCCACTTAATTATGTCCTTATGTCAGTCAGCTCAGCTGTCCTACAACACAATATTCTGTCACGCCCTGATCTGTTTCAACTGTCTTTGTGCTTGTCTCCACCCTCCAGGTGTCGCCCATCTTCCCCATTATCCCGTGTACTCATACCTGTGTTTTCTGTTTGTCCGTTGCCAGTTCGTCTTGTTTGTCAAGCTTACCAGTGTTGGATCTGTCAGCTCCTGTCTTTTCCCTGCCTCTCTTTTTCTCATCCTCCTGGTTTTTGACCCTTGCCTGTCCTAACCCTGTACCCGCCCGCCTGACCACTATGCCTGACCCTGAGCCTGCATACCGTCCTGCACCTTTGCTCCACCTCTGGCTTACTGAACTCCGCCTGTCCCTGACCCTGAGCCTGCCTGCCGTCCTGCACCTTTGCTCCACCTCTGGCTTACTGAACTCTGCCTGTCCCTGAGCCTGCCTGCCTTCACCTGTCGTTTGCCTGCCCCTGGTGTTACAATAAACATTGTTACTTCACACAGGTTGCACTTGGGTYTTACCTTGATATCCTGATACAGTTGAAGYCRGAAGTTTACAWACACTTGGGTTGGAGTCATTAAAACTTGTTTTTCAACCACTCCACAAATTTCTTGTTAACAAACTATAGTTTTGGCAAGTCGGTTAGGACATCTACTTTGTGCATGACACAAGTATTTTTCCCAACAATTGTTTACAGACAGATTATTTCACTTATAATTCACTGTATCACAATTCCAGTGGGTCAGAAGTTTACATAC
>NC_036853.1:4376748-4412972 GCF_002910315.2 Salvelinus sp. IW2-2015
GAGTGATCTCCAGCCTTGTCCTCATCAACACTCACACCTGTGTTAATGAGAGAATCACTGACATGATGTCAGCTGGTCCTTTTGTGGCAGGGCTGAAATGCAGTGGGAATGTTTTTGGGGGATTCAGTTCATTTGCATGGCAAAGAGGAACTTTGCAATTAATTGCAATTCATCTGATCACTCTTCATAACATTCTGGAGTATATGCAAATTGCCATCCTACAAACTGAGGCAGCAGACTGTGAAAATGTAATATTTCTGTCATTCTCAAAACCTTTGGCCACGACTGTATTTGGCTAAGGTGTATGCAAATTTCCGACTTCAACTGTATATTCTATAACTGACTAGTTTTGTCTCTCTGTCAGGACCCGGTGCGAGAAACAGTCACTAATAATCGTCAGAACCCAGAAGATGAGGCAGACACAGCAGTACTAGAGATGGTGGTTTAATTAAAGAACAAAATCTTCAGGCACAGAAACTAAATCCACAATGTCCAAAAAATAAAGCCAAGAGGCACAAAATGGAAATCCTCCAAAATACAAAAGAAACTCCACAAAGTGGTAAAAACAGCAGGGAAAAACAAACCTCAAAAGACTACTCAAATAATACACAAGAACTAAACCAGAGAACCTCTGGAAAATCCAACAAGAGACATATCTGTATAAAACAAGGCTTGGGCTGGGTGCTAACTTACAAACACTGAGCAAGGAACTGAGGAACACACAGGGTATAAATACTAACAAGGGAATGACCTACAGGTGCAAACAATAATTAGAGCAAGAAAAACAAAAGGTACAAAAAAGGTGCAATGGGGACATCTAGTGACCAAAACCCGAACAGTCTTGGCCAAAACCTGACACTCTCATTATGTTCCCTGTTAGATCTTTCCCGGTAGACAAATCCCAGAACTAATATGCCTACAGGTGTAAGCTACATGTGGACATAGCACAAACATCTTCCAGCTTGAGTGTACGTAGATACATCAACTAAAAGTCGATGGATGTTTTCRTGTTACAAAGACAAAACATTTCTACTGTAAACATCATATTGATATGCTTATGAAGACTTATAAAGTTCTGCCTACACTTTACCTAATAAATCAACATCAGTTGTGTGTAGAGTACAACTTCAATTGTTTAACCAGAACTAGAATGGGATTTTGTATTTCTATGGTCTATTTGCCCAAATCTAATGATGTCTAACATACTGACATGCACAGCTCTCTGGGTGTGGTTCTGTCTTCAAGTCTCCAGTGGGTGATGAAGTCCCTTCCATCGATGTAATGTTTTACAGGTTATTGACATGTGCAGTCATATGGCAGGAGGGGTGAAGTGCATGGCACTCCRTCCTGGATATGACAAMGTTTGCCTCATGGATCCAGCAGGCAGAGTTCAATAACTACAGGCAAATGTGAGATGCAGAAGGATGGCACTMTTCTCACAATTGCTGAACTTATGTAGATATTGTAAACAAAGTGTYTTGATAACTTTCATGTGYAATAGTTCCATTTGGAATAAGTCATCCTTCACATAATATTGTGGATGATGTGTTCCACAATTTCCCCCCAATTCAATAATAATAAAAGACGATAACAAGTAATCGATGTGTCTTATATAATTGTATTGCTAAGTGCAAGGTCTCTCTCCATTCAGAGACATCACCATCAAGCCTGTCTGCCAGTCTGGAATCCACCACATCATCTTGCAAGTCTCCCTGGTGCTGGCTCCATACAGGGACATCTTTCTGTCAACACATATACACATAGTCACTGTTCTATTACAAATGGCAGTTAGAATAGGTCATATCTGACACACAAACAGATACCATGGTGAAATTTGAACCGGTCAGACTAAACCTACCTTATTCTGTTCTCCCCAATGGCAGCCGTTGGTGAGCAGGCAAGAGGTGAGGCTCCAGACTGACATTTTCCCATTGTGGCACTGGTGCCACTAACTTTTTCAGGTGGTCGCACCAGCCCATGATTTGGTCGCACCAATTTATTTMTGCGGTGTCATAAGTTGTTTCATCTAACATGTCAAACAGAAATGTATGACTCAAGATATATTGATGTGCAACCTAGTTGTGGATTGACAATAGGTTATTGTTGTTATATTATACTGTTAAAATAGGGCTCCAGAATTTTCTGAATTTTGTTGTTTTATATAGATGAATTTGTCAAAAATTGTATGTGCGCTGATATTCAAGGCTAATTTATAGGCTAATTTACTAATTCACTACAATGAGGGATTTAAAACTCAAAATACATTAGCTAGATCGCTAAGACTAAATATAATAATCACTGCTAGTAATCATGTATTAATCTAACAGTGAATTTAATGTCCTTTGCAGTTGTATTCTGCTACCCCTAAGCACTCACAATTGCTGATGCACAATTGGTCGTATCAAATATATTGGTTGTAAAATAGTTGCTATTGAGCTCAATATTAAGAGATGACAAGAAAACTGAGAACAACAGTAGTTGCTAATAAGCTATGTATTCCCCCCAAATATTGGATTATTAAATTTCATACTCTCTCCCAGAGCGCACATCAAGTGACTCACTTGTCACAGCAGCAGGTTCCAGAGAAACAGGTCCAAGCAAAACAGGCCTAGGGGCTGGACAGACCCTTTCAATACAGGAATCATGCACTTTACTGTTTGACCAACTCATGGTTTTAGCTGCTAAAAAAGAGGATGTTTGGACCATAACGTATTTTGACATACTGTAGCTATATTGTAATCAAAGTTATGTCATCAGTAGTGGTCTGATAGGTTGCAGCAAACTAAGTCACATTGTCAATCTATTATTACCTGAGAGTATAGACTGAGTATACCAAACATTAGGACCACCTTCCTAATATTGAGTTGCACCCTCCTCCTTTTGCCCTCAGAATAGCCTAAATTCGTCGGGGCATGGACTCTACAAGGTGTCGACTCCAATGCTTCCCACAGTTGTGTCAAGTTGGCTGGATGTCCTTTGGGTAATGGACCATTCTTGATTCACACGGAAAACTGTTGAGCGTGAAAAACCCAGCAGTGTTGCAGTTCTTGACACAAACCGGTGCACCTGTCACCTACTACCATACCCTGTTCAAAGGCACTTCAATCTTTTGTCTTGCCCATTCACCCTCTCAATGGCACACATACACAATCCATGTCTCAAGGCTTAAAAATCCTTCTTTAACCTGTCTCCTCCTCTTCATCAACACTGACTGAAGTGGATTTAACAAGTGACATCAATAAGGGATCATAGCTTTCACCTGGATTCACCTGGTCAGTCTATGTCATGCAAAGATCCAGTGTTCTTAATGTTTAGTATACTTGGTTTATATTGTTATGGTGCGTTACAGATGTCTCTTGAGGTTGGTAGAATTTTCCTCAGTCAATTTGTGGGGCAAACGGTCTCTTTTCCTGTGGAAACGTTGCATTTGGGTCTTGTTTGAATTAACATGATAAGTAAAGTGTCTCCAAACATCACGTGTGCCTTATTTGCATCAATGATTTGTTGACGACAGATTGGAGAACGGTTGACGGCAGAGACGTGACTCGTGAATGACCCCGCATTGTATTTCTTTTCCAATAACAGCATTGAAACATTGCAGTAAGAAAGCCTTACTATTTTGCTAATTTCATGCATGCTTTTGATTGGACCAAATTAATAACACTGAAAAGCTCTCAATTTCTCCAAAAACTCTTGCACAGTCCACTTACTAGTCAGATTTTGGTTATAGAGATAATTTAGTCCCTTCTCGTTTTTTTCAACCTAAATTAAAAATATTTTTCGTTTAGTGATAGTTTTTTGTGTGTCTATTTAGTCAGTTATTGTCTCGTCAATTGGCACAAAAAAAATGGTGTTTAACAAATATTTTCGGCACWATTTTTGTTGATGAAATTAACACTGTGTTGATGGAGCTGTCTGTGTCATCAGGGCAGTAACTCGGGTCACTATGAGGCCTCATGATGGTGTGTCCTTTTCATAGGAGTCGAGGGAGACTCGTACTTGTGACGCATGACACACTTTTTTTCATAAGGTATTGCCTGACAAGCTGTAAAATAGCAAGTGTACAGTGAAATAAATTATTTTTGGAGGTCACTAAACCATTGCAATTACATTACTGGACATGTTATGATACCCACCTTTGCTCCTTCTGGTAGGTCCCGGCATCCTTTCATGACCAGGGATCAGTGTTATCGTGTTTCCAAGCCAAATCTGAGTTGTATTGAGGTAGGCTAACGTTAGCCAGGTAGCTAGCTAGTTAGGTAGCTAGCTAGCGATGATAGTGATAATGATTATCAAAATATACTGTACATAACCAGATACAAAGCCAGCAGTATATGGTCTAGCTACCAATATACTCACTACCATTGGGAACCAACTCCAGCCACCTATTCCGCATGGTAGGGCCCTTCAGCATGACATGMAAACCATTGTTGGCTCTGCATCCTACTGGAAGCATGCATTGTTGAACCGGAGCCAGAGGCATTGTCAATCTGTATAGGCCTTTTCAGTCTCAAACGGTCTGATCCTTTGAACGTGATAAAACAATGGAACCCCATTCAATGAAGAGAAGCAAAGTGGGTGGAGGGGCGATTTGCACGTGGAGCTTGGCAAAAGGGGGCATGAATTGTAGACATAATTGTCATCCAAACCTAACCTTAATTTACTCGTTGTGACGCACTTAGGTTCCAAACTCAGTTTAAGACGAGACTGACGTTATGAACAAAATTATCCTATTAAGAATAAATGTTTCTGACTCATATCGAAGCCACATAGGCCGTTTTCAAAGAGATGATTTGTTTTTTCGGGGCAGTCGTTCTTTAACAATGGATTCATCTGAAATGGCAAACTATACACTATATAGTGCACTACTGTTGTCCAGGGTCCATAGGGAGAATAGGTTGCCATTTTGGCCGCAGACAATATGTGACCGCTCCATTGCCCAGGACCAGGATGTGAACAATGGAGTGTAGTGGTATTCTGGCAGCATTAAAGCATCAGACTTGTGGCCAGTGAAACGCTCAGTCAAAACAAATCATGGCTCCACTCATTCTGCTGGTCAAAGCCAGTAGAGCGCAAGCCACAAGCATTCCATCAGCAGTGGGTCATCAGAGAAAGATGATCCCGTTTACAAGAGTCCTCAGCGRTTCTAGTGCCCTCTCCATCAACCGGCCTGGTACTGCACATTCAATAAGGATAATCTTAATCTGCCTAGATAATTACCTCTACGGCATACAGTAAATTCTATCATTTCCCTGACTGATTGTCATGCTTTAGAAGGGCTATTTTGGGGGCTGGGTCGACTGGAATATCTGTCAWACAGAGTAGCTGGTACGGGGATAGACATTTATATTACTGTGGCTGTTGTTCTGTAATTTTGTCTGTTCTGCTGTCCCCCCCGCCCCAACCCCATGCCATCCCAACACCCGGTCCCTTCTGCCTGTGGCTTGGAACAGAAGTGTGAGGCAGAAAAATAACATAATTGGTGCTAATTTAATTGTAATCATATGCATGCTCTTGTTACATTCTCATACTCTACAGTATGTTCCTGGTGACAGCTTGGCTAAATTCAGCGTTCTGATCAGATTTACTTTGTGTCTCTGTCAACTCAGCTCTTGCCATGCATGCTGTGGGTCAGAATAACTTCAGCTGCTCTGCTGTAAATCTGTCAGACAGACTCTCATGTCTACAGAGGGCGTAGGAGCGAMTGCCATTGTCACATTGGGGTGGGGACACATTAGGGTGAGTATTTTTGGGGGGCAAAACTGGTTTTAAATGCTAATTTCCAGTGACTTTTGGTCTCTAGAAATACAGACAAATCTTAACTTAGAAATTGGCAAAACAAGGCTAATGGGGKGCCTTGTAGAGGAGCACTTACACTGGTACAGTGTAATCAGTCTTAGGGCCATGGCCATTCATACCGTACTGAATACCAGTCTAACTGTTAATGTGAATATATTCAAATAAACAACCATTTTGTATTCTTTCTCTGCTACTGTATGATTAATTTTCTAGTATTTTTCTCACTTCCCCTGTCAGGTTGTTACTACTGCTGCTCTACATACTGTATGGTTTGAAACTTAATATTTTCAACTTATAATACAGTTTTTATACTGTAATAACCAGCAACATACACAGTTACAAACAGTTTAAATATTTAAAAAAAGATAGGTATGAAAGGTCAAACTGTAATGAATCAATATCCACTCTACACAATTATACACACAAATCAAATATAATCATGGCTGCCAACATAGGAAAATGTCATCCTGGCACGTTTTTGCAAAAAGTTTAAAGCTTTTCTTAATACATTATAGTCAATGGGAAAAGATGAGTGTCACAGGCTTGACTTTTTTTCCCTCAGTACATTGAAGTGAATGGGAAAAGATGAGTGTGACAGGGTTGATGTTCTTCTCAGTACATTGCAGTCAATGGTAAGTTAGCACATGTAATACACCCTCTAGACTCAAGATGCTATCATTTCATCAGAGATCATATATGATCATTCAGATTGATCACACAATGACAGATAATCAGTCTATGTACTCTGTGGGCTTACCTGTTGGTTTGTGGCCAGTCTATCTCTCTGCCTGTCTGTCTGTTCGTGGCTTTCACTATCCTGCCATGATCACGATAGCACCAAACAATGTCTTAACACATGGAACACACCATCATGACCCATAATCACTGTGATGAAGTTTTAGACATCTAAACTGAAAGCACTCACATTTGCCAGCTGGTTTGCCAGGGGTGGTGTGCAGGCAGTTGCCAATAACATCACTTACAGTCCTTACACTCCAATGAAAAAAACTTTTGTCCTCTTTTTTTTCTCTTAAGTGGTGAGCATCCATTGCTAACTTACTGACCCTATGATGAAGACTAAGACAGTGATTGTGCATGTAATTCTGTAGCTAGCAAGTATTCGTGACTTCAAAGAAACATTCCCTATCAGTTTTTCACACAGCCAGGACTACCCGGTGTTAGCTAGTTAGATAAAACCTGACACAGCTCAAAATGAAACTGTAACGCTAACTAGCCAGGAGAAAGCTTATAGTTGCTCACGTTAGTTTTAACATATCAAAGTTTATTCACATTGATACACTTTTTACTTAAACTTACTTTGTTGTTGCTAACAACAATGACCTCATTACTCCCCGATGCGGTCAGTAATGATGGTGGTGCTGCACAGTGCTTTTTCTCTCACTCACACACTACCACACTGCTTGTTACAACCTAGAGTGAGAACAGTCAGTGGGGGCAGGGGGAAGTGACTCATGTTCCAGCAGCAGAGGCCTTCAAATAAAAGTCCCTCAATGAATCTGCTTTTTTTTTTTTTTAAATATGTATATTTTTTCTAATTTAAAAAAATGTCTAATGGACCATTTTACCTACTTCTAACATTGGTGGTGGGGGGGTTCTATGGTGGTTCTGTGGAACCATGATCAGAGCTCGTTCACGAGTGGTGGACTGCTTGCATAAAACTGCCAGAAGAACTCATAGGCACCAAACGTTAAGTTTGACGTTGCATTAGCGAACACGATGCATTATTTCCACTCTCTCAGCAAGAGATGCACATGGGAAAGATCATTTTGGGCACCTCTGTTGCTCTACAGCTGCCCCTGAAGACTGTCATATTAATAATGTACCACGTCACTCAGGTTTGTTCACGGTCTCTGATTGTGGTAGGGACATGAGGGTCTGCTGTTTTTCAGCAGGGTGAAGTGTTACAGCAGTGTGCCTCTTTCTTGTATCAGGGTTGCAGGAGAGTTAACAAGGTCATCAGGCTCAGCCATTTCAGATATGAACTTTTACTGATTAGAAATATTTACAGAGAATTTCACTTGAAGGCACAAAGGACATTTGAATCTCATTTCAATAATTGTAGGGGTTGACATTATCACAGAGGAAGAGGCGAAGCAAGAGGCTTTACTCCGCCCGAAATCACGTTAAGCAGATTTGTCTAATTTAGTCAAGATAAACATGTATTTTGATTTTGATACGTGAGGCTTATTTGATCTAATATAAGTTTTGCAATGCTTAGGTTGTTACGAGTGTACTGATATGTGTGATGCACGTAATATCCTGGCAACTTTAAGAAAAACACTTAATATYGGCGGTGTCCCTGTTGAAATTCGAGACCATCTATGCTTATACTGTACATGAGGCTTGTAGCATAGCATCTCTCCTCATTGAATACAGGCGGTTGACGTCAACATCTCTCATCAAATATTCAAAAAAGTATTAAAATAACTAGATGTATCCACCGATCCAAAGAGAGGAATAAGCCGGGAGCTTGACAGTCCGCCATTCCGCTCTGTGGACAACAAATCCCATTGTTAGGGAGRAGACACAAGCATCTCGTCATTATATCCACTATCTCTGACAATGTTTTTCACAGACTTAATGGCGAGTGCACTGCTAAGCAGTACTTTAATTCTTTTAAGTCTGACTTTTTTGAGGTAGATCGTTCGGGGAAGAACGATCTCCTCAGAACTTTCAGGAAACATTTAAATAATTGTTGTTCCCTTATCTGAAGTGCACATGAGCATGAAGATCCGGGAAAGCATCCAGGTTCAACTTGTTTTTTGGATGGAATCCACTGAGTTGTGTGATGTGAGTAAACAAGTAAACAAACCCATCGATTTTGTTATTCCTTCAATTTAGTATTGATCGAGCGAGACTGAGAGTAAATACAGTATGATGTTGTCACTTCCTTATTTTAATCAAATCAACACTTTGGGGTGAGATCTCAAACTTAGTACTCCTATTATATTTACTACACTCTTAGAATTAGTGGTGACTCGAGGAACCCTGAAGATCCTCAAGGAACCATTGCTAGGCAATGGTTCATATCTGCACCTTCGATTAGTTGAGGGGTTCTTGGAGGAACTTTTAATGGTTCAATGTAGCAAGGAGTTCCTGGAAGTATCCTGGAGTAGAGGCGTGGCTTAATAGCAGTGGTGGGAAAAGTGCCCAATTGTCATATTTGAGTAAAGTAAAGATACCTTAAAAGAAAATGACACAAGTAAAAGTGAAAGTCACCCAGTAAAATAYTACTTGAGTAAGTCTAAAAGTATTTGATTTTAAATATACTTAAGTATCAAAATGTAAAACGATATTATTGTTTTTTAAATGTACGTATAGCCAGGGGCACACTTCAACAGTCAGACATAATTTACAAACAAAGCATTTGTGTTTAGTGAGTCTGCCAGATCAGAGGCAGTAAGGATGACCATGGATGTTCTTTTGATAAGTGTGTGAATTAGACAATATTCCTGTCCTGCTAAGCATTCAAAATGTAAGCGAGTGTCAGGAAAATTAAGGAGTAAATAGTAATTATTTTCATTAGGAATGTAGTTAGTAAAATAAAAGTTGTTAAAAATATAAATAGTAAAGTACAGATACCAAAAAAATCTACTTAAGTAGTACTTAAAGTATTTTTACTTAACTGATTTGCCTAAGTAAAAATAAAAATTAAAACCCCAGGTGGGGTCATTTTGAAGTTATGTAAGCCCATTGATTGAAAGATTTTTACACAATTCTTAGCTAACAGCGTCCACTTACCTTATAAACCCCATACAATGTAATTACTTTACTTATAATTGTTTGAAACACCTTGGCAATCACATGACAAAAAACACTCCAGGGTACCATTACAAGAAGTCTCAAGAAACGTTCAGACCATGACACAACATCCTAAAAACGTCCCTGGACAAACCGGGAACTACACAAACCTCCAGGGGACCATGACACCAGCATCCCAAGAAACGTCAGGGACCCTTTCCAGGGGACCATGAACAATGTAATAAAAACTTCCCCTGGGAACAAACCGGGAATATAAAACATGGTCCCGCGAGAGAAGTTCGCCTTGGACCATCACAGCGATGTCCTAGGACATATAAAATGAAAGTCCTGAGAAGATGTCCTAGAAAAGGACCTGACATGTGTTCCAGACATGGTCTTCTAGTGACATCATCCTGAGTAACTGTACAAGAACTATTACAGAGGTACCAAAGAAACATTCTTGGGGACCATTTTATAGTTCCCGGTTTGTCCCCAGGGGACGTTCCTTCAAACGTTCTCAGAATGTCATGGAAGTAACAGTCGCACCACAAACCCTTAAGGGACCTAATGGAACATAACCAAACATCCTCATGACATCACCGTGTTTGCTGGATGGGCCCTGAGTCAAAAATGTATGGCAACTACAGGGGACTAGTTGCAATTTGAGGTGGGCAACCAGGTTTATTAGCTGCCAAAGAAGCTTTGCAGGTGCCTGGAATAATGACATAACATAAGTACACTGGGTTAAACTCGTACTTTGTCCAACTGGTTCCAGAGGTTTAACAACATAATTGTCTCCCTGTCCTTATTTAAAAAATATATATACTTTTATTTGTCCCGCTAAGTAATTATACATCCTACCATTTTCTTTGTCGTTTTTGCATTATGCCGAAGAATCTATTTAACAAATGTAATGTCATGTCTAGTGAACTAATTAAAAATTATCCTTGCATTGCTCACATTGCTCCTTTTCATTGACAAAGAAAACAATGTATAATGTAAAAGACAAAACAATTATTATACTGGTAATAACATTGAGCCAAYGTCCTAATAATCGGTTGCCAGCGAGGTTGGCTTGACTAGAGTAGCTACTATTATTACAATAAACAAATGTATTCATACTAGGGAGAAGATTGGATAAGGTCTGGCCTCTTTGTTTCTATATTCACAAAGCAATCCAGTCATATTTGACTTTGTCCCAAGATATTTACATAAGAGATAAAAATAGAATATGCAGTGCCATRACAAATTAACCAATTTCACCATTGACAGAAATAATGAAAATGTATTTACATATACAATRCCTTCAGAAAGTATTCACACCCCCTGACTTTCTCTACATTTTGTTGTGTTACAGCCTGAATCTAAAATGGATTAAATTGCTATTTGTGTCAMTGGCCTACACACAATAGCCCATAATGTCAAAGTGGAATTATGTTTTTCGAAATTTTTACAAATTAATTCAAAATGAAAAGCTGAAATGTCTTGAGTCAATAAGTATTCAACCCCTTTGTTATGGCAAGTCTAAATAAGTTCAGGAGTAAAGATCTACTTAACAAGTCACAAAATAAGTTGCATTGACTCTGTATGCAATAATAGTGTTTAACATCATTTTTTAATGACGACCTAATTTCTGTACCCCACACATACAATTATCTGTAAGGTCCCTCAGTCGAGCAGTGAATTTCAAACACAGATTCAAACTCAAAGACCAGGGASGTTTTCCACCAGTTTCCTCCAGCATCTTCACAAGGTCCTTTRCTGTTGTTYTGGGATTGATTTGTACTTTTCGCACCAAAGTACGTTCATCTCTAGGAGACAGAACGCGTCTCCTTCCTGAGCGGTATGACRGCTGCGTGGTCCCATGGTGTTGTGGTCCCATGGTGTTTATACTTGCGTACTATTGTTTGTACAGATGAACGTGGTACCTTCAGGCATTTGGAAATTGCTCCCAAGGATGAACCAGACTTGTGGAGGTCTTATTTCTGATTTATTTTGATTTTCGCATGATGTCAAGCAAAGAGGCACTGAGTTTGAAGGTAGGCCTTGAAATACATCCACAGGTACACCTCCAATTGACTCAAATGATGTCAATTAGCCTATCAGAATCTTCTAAARCAATGACATAATTTKCTGAAATTTTCCAAGCTGTTTAAAGGCACAGTCAACTCAGTGTATGTAAACTTCTGACCCACTGGAATTGTGATACAGTGAATTATAAGTGAAATAATCTGTCTGTAAACAATTGTTGGAAACATTACTTGTGTCMTGCGCAAAGTAGATGTCCTAACCGACTTGCCAAAACTATAGATTGTTAACAAGAAATTTGTGGAGTGGTTGAAAAACGAGTTTTAATGACTCCAACCTAAGTGTATGTCAACTTCTGACTTCACGTCACCTACCACAGCAAGTGAAATCACTGCAACACTTAAAAAAGATCTGCAGTCGGTTTCAGAAGGGGTGGCAATTCATAATTTAGTCTTAAGTATTTCAAAAACTAAAAGCAAAACTGAAAGCAAGTTGAGGTGACTAAACCGCTTAGAGTAACCCTGGATTGTAAACTGTCATGGTCAAAACATGTTGATGCAACAGTAGCTTTGATGGGGAGAGATCTGCACATAATAAAGGGCTGCTCTGCCTTCTTTACAAGGCTGTCAKGAAGGCAGGTCCTACAAGCCCTAGTTTTGTCGCAGCTGGACTACTGTCCAGTCATGTGGTCAGGTGCCACAAAGAGGGACTCAGGAAAATTACAATGGCCCTTAAATGTACACAGAACTAACATTAATAATATGCATGTCAATTTCTCCTGGCTCAAAGTGGAGAAGAGATTGACTTCTTCACTACTTGTATTTGTGAAAAGTATTGACATATTGAATGCACCGAGCTGTCTGTTTAAACAACTAGCACACAGCTCAGACACCCATGCATACCCCACAACACATACCACAAGTCCAGAATAGACTATGGGAGGCGCACAGTACTACATAGTGCCATCACTACATGGAACTCTATTCCAAATCAAGTAAATCATGCAAGCAGTAAAATCWGATAAAAAATATAGTAAAAAATACACCTTATGTAACAGAAGTGGCTGTGAAGAGACACACATACAGTAACAGACAAACGCATACACACATGATAACATACGCACTATACACACATGTACACATGGATTTTGTGTTGTAGATATGTGGTGGTAKAGTAGTGACCTGAGGGCACACACTTAATATGTTGTGAAATCTGTTGTGAAATGTAATGTAGTGTTTTTTAATCTTATAAAACTGCCTTCATTTTGCTGGACCCCAGGAAGAGTAATGGGGATCCATAATAAATACAAATACTCTACAGATCAAATCAAATGTTATTTGTCACATGCGCCGAATACAACAGGTCCYTACCGTGAAATGCTTAACCTACAATGCTGTTTCAAGAAAAATAAGAGTATTTACTAAATTAACTAAAGTAAAAAAWTTCAAATAAAAGAGCAACAATAAAATAACAATAACGAGGCTCTATACAGGGGGTAACGGTACCGGGTCAATGTGCGKGGGTATAGGTTAGTCGAGGTCATTGAGGTAATATGTACATGTAGGTAGGGGTAAAGTGATAGGGGTAAAGTGCATAGATAATAAATAGCTAGTAGCAGCAGCGTAAAGAAAAGGGYGGTCAATGYAAATAGTTCAGGTAGCCATTGATTACCTGTTCAGCAGTCTTGTGGCTTGGGGATAGAAGCTGTTAAGAAGCCTCTTGGACCTAGACGTGGCGCTCCGGTACTGCTTATCGTGCGGTAGCAGAGAGAACAGTCTATGACTTGGGTGGCTGGAGTCTTTGGCAATTTTTTGGGCCTTCCTCTGACACCGTCTGGTATAGAGGTCCTGGATGGCAGGAAGCTTGGCCACAGTGATGTACTGGGCTGTACGCACTACCCTCTGTAGCGCCTTGTGGTCAGAGGGCGAGCAGTTGCCATACCAGGCGGTGATGCAACCAGTCAGGATACTTTCGATGGAGCAGCTGTAGAACTTTCTGAGGATCTGAGGATCAATGCCAAATCTCCTGAGGGGGGATAGGCGTTGTCATGCACTCTTCACGACTGTCTTGGCGTGTTTGCACCATGATAGTTTGTTGGTGATGAGGACACCAAGGAACTTGAAGCTCTCAACCTGCTCCGCTACAGTCCCGTCGATGAGAATGGGGGCATGCTCGGCCCTCCTTTTCCTGTAGTCCACGATCAGCTTCTTTGTCTTGATCACATTGAGGGAGAGGTTGTTGTCCTGGCACCACTCTGCCAGGTCTCTGACCTCCTCCCTGTAGGCTGTGTCATCGTTGTCAGTTATCAGGCCTACCACTGTTGTGTCATTAGCAAACTTAATGATGGTGTTGGAGTCGTGCTTGGCCACGCAGTCATGGGTGAACAGCGAGTACAGGAGGGGACTAAGCACGCACCYCTGAGGGGCCCCTGTGTTGAGAATCAGTGTGGCAGATGTGTTGTTGCCTACCCTTACCACCTGGGGGCGGCCCGTCAGGAAGTCCAGGATCCAGTTGCAGAGGGAGGTGTTTAGTCCCAGGGTCATTGGCTTAGTGATGAGCTTTGAGGGCATGATGGTGTTGAACGTTGAGCTGTAGTCAATGAACAGCATTCTCATGTAGGTGTTCCTTTTGTCCAGGTTAAAAATGTCAGTGAAGACACTTGGTCAGCACGTCTTCACAGTACACATCCTGGTAATCTGTCTGGCCCTGCAGCCTTGTAAATGTTGACCTGTTTAAAGGTCTTGCTCACATTGGCTACGGTGAGCGTGATCACACAGTCGTCAGGAACAGCTGGTGCTCTCATGCATGCTTCAGTGTTGCTTGCCTCGAGGTGCACATAGAAGTCATTTASCTTGTCTGGTAGGCTCGTGTCACTGGGCAGCTYGCAGCTAGGCATCCCTTTGTAGTCCGTAATAGTTTGCAAGCCCTGCCACATCCGACGAGTGTTGGAGCTGGTGTAGTAGGATTCAATCWTAGTCCTGTATTGACACTTTGCCTRTTTGATGGTTTGTCGGAGGGCATAGCGGGATTTCTTATAAGMGTCTGGCTTAGATTCCCACTCCTTGAAAGCGGCAGCTCTACGCTTTAGCTCAGTGCGGATGTTGCCTGTAATCCATGTCTTCTGKTTGGGGTATGTAAGTACAGTCACTGTGGGGGGGACGTCGTCGATGCACTTATTGATGAAGCCAGTGACWGATGTGGTATACTCCTCAATGTCATATGAACATATTCCAGTCTGTGCTAGCAAGACAGTCCTGTAGCTTAGCATCTGTGTCATCTGACCACTTCCGTATTGAGCGAGTCACTGGTACTTCCTGATTTAGTTTTTGCTTGTAAGCAGGAATCAGTAGGATAGAATTATGGTCAGATTTGCCAAATKGRGGATGAGAGGGAGCTTTGTATGCGTCTCTGTGTGTGGAGTAAAGGTGGTCTTGAGATTTTTTCCTATGTTTGCACATGTAACAAGCTGGCAGAAATGAGGTAAAACAGATTTAAATTTCCCTGCATTAAAGTCTCCGGCCACTAGGAGCACCGCCTCTGGATGAGCATTTTCTTGTTTGCTTAGGACCTTATACAGCTCGTTGAGTGGGGTCTTAGTGCCAGCATCGATTTGTGGTGGTAAATAAACAGCTATGAAAAAGATAGATGAAAACGCTCTTGGTAAATAGTGTGGTCTACAGCTCATCATGAGATACTTTACCTCAGGCGAGCAAAACCTAGAGACTTCCTTAATATTAGATTTTGTAAACACAGACCGCCACTACTTCTCTTACCAGAGGCAGCTGTTCTGACTTGCCGATGAACAGAAAACCCAGCCAACTGTATATTATCCATGTCGTCGTTCAACCACGACTTGGTGAAACACAAGATATTATAGTTTTTAATGTCCCGTTGGTAGGAAAGTCTTGAATGGAGCTCATCCAGTTTATTCTCCAATGATTGCACGTTGTCCAATAGGACKGATGGTAGAGGCGGGTTGACCACTCATCGACAAATTCTCACAAGGCACCCGGACCTGCGTCCCTGTATCAGCATCAATGCAGGATGTCACRTGTAATGCCTCAGGCCACTGAACACCGTGGACGAAATTGTTTAATTACCTACCCACGCACCACTCTGACATTGCATAATATGTGCTCCAGGGGAGACTTCATTGAACTGATAACACCTTCCCAATGCTGTGGCGGTGCTGTACTATACACTGTGACCTGGCCTCACCTTCATGGACAGCAGCCTGTAGACCTTCAGCGCCTCAGCCAGTCAGCCTGCATCCTTGGCCATAGCAAAGACAATCTGTTATAGACAGCATTACATCTTCTGGTATTACCAAATTGAGGCCAGGTCAGGATCAACAATCCCAGCAACCACTGGAAAAACATACACATGTAATACCCCTAGGACAACACACATGACTGAGGTCACTGTCAAACAATCTAACATTAGCTTCCTTAAAATAATTGTTTCCCCTGAGACACCCCAGACTTCTTAATATAATGAGTCTCATCCGAAATAACAGTTTGACCAGGAGACTAAGTTCCTACAAATTCATCTGCTCTGACATCCAGCACAGCCGGTGGACTATAAATAACACATTGTAACATCATTGCCGATATTAAATCCCTGAGCCAACACATCAACTTAACAAACGGTTATCATAGTGCACGTATGCAGTAGCTGGGTCTTTGTCTCAGTAAATGAGATGCATAACCTCCCCCAAGGGTAACCGTAATGTAGTCTGGCTATGAGGAGGAGCGGGGCCAGGGTCTATATATTTTTAAAACAGTCCTTGGAGACAGTTGTGAGAAGGAGTACATAGAAGGCTGGTAAATCCCCCCTTGGGAATAGAATTACCATACACAGGTTGTGTCCCAAATGGCAGCCTATTCCCTACATACAGTAGTGCACTTACCAAAAGTAGTGCACTATATAGGGGAAAGGGTGCCATTTGGGACGCAAGCATAAGATTCAACTTCATTGTAATGGGCTCTGCTAGGAAATTCTTCAGCAGCTGTTACTGGRCTGGATTCTAAAAGACAACCACACACCTCTATTCGCCCCTAGGGAATAATTAACTTAACCACTGTTTTGAAACATTAGACTATAAATGCAYTAAGAACACCTTATAGAGAATCAGAAAGAATCATATTGCATTTATAGCTCATGCTAGATGTGATTTTATTGAAATATACTGCTTTCATTACTGTCATCTGTAGAGTCGCCTTGAAGACAGGGAGTACTTTTGTTTAAGATTCTAATATAGTAAGATGAAGTTAAATGATCACATTCGGTAGCAGATATCGTGGTTATTCTAGGATTGGGGTGACCAAGAAATTGTTTGACTAACAGGCTGTTGGAGTAATGAGTTATAGATGCAGTACACACTGGAAGAGCTTTTTGTGTTGCCACAMCGGCGGAACCTTTCCAGTTGAAAAAGGTTCCTAGAGGAACCACTCTGAAAAGGGTCTTTGAGGAACCTTTTTGTGATGGCAGGGGTTCATTTTGGCCCTTGAGGAACTCATACACTTCTGTTAGCCTCATTGAAGCTACAAAACTGTCAGTGCTCAACCTTTACTCTAACGGGTGGCCCAAAAATTATATATCCTAAAGCCACACCCCTACTAAGCAGTGGTGTAAAGTACAAATTCTTATTTTCAATGAGGGCCTAGGTACAGTGGGCAGAACGACAGATTTTTTACCTTGTCAGCTCCGGTAGTTGAACTTGCAACCTTTCGGTTGCTAGTCCAACGCTCTAGCCACTAGGCTACCCTGCCATCCCATGACCTTTTGGATTCGAACTCACAACCTCTGGTTTTGGGGTATGCTAATCTTTGTGCTGCGCCACAAACTCTGTAGTATTTCATAAGTCCCCTACACATTCATTACCTAAAATACATCTCTGCACTTAGCAAAATAGTGCCTGCGTACTTAATTATCAGTTCATCTGACTATTCTCTCATTGATTTCATTGACTTATTTCAGCAATTTGAGTTTGGGTTTTCAGTATAGTTGTCTAATGTTGGTGGGGCATATTATTCTGTTTTAATGTTACTGAATTACTGTGAAAAATAGAATAGTTTTTTATTCAGTGTATTTTTAACAGAGCTGAGATTTATTTTGAAGTGAAAAGTGTAAGAATAGGCCTATAGGTGAAATCAGTCATTAATACAGACATGATGGCGTAACAGGAAGTTCAGAATGCTGTGAACCAGGAGGTTGTGAGTTTCAATATCAGGAAATTATCATTACTGTATGAATACACATACATAATGTAATCATGTATGTCAAATATGTCAATTGAAAAACACTATGTTAAAAGCACTGTTTG
The DNA here is from genome assembly GCF_002910315.2 of Salvelinus sp. IW2-2015. Classification (NCBI taxonomy): domain Eukaryota; kingdom Metazoa; phylum Chordata; class Actinopteri; order Salmoniformes; family Salmonidae; genus Salvelinus; species Salvelinus sp. IW2-2015. The sequence goes on from NC_036853.1 coordinate 4,394,663, forward strand.
TGTGGTTGTCCCTAGTGTTGCCAAAAGAGCTACGACTTGAGCAGTTCACCAATCAGGTCCTTGATGGGCTTGGCAACAGTAATACAGGGTGATGTGTAATGAAACTAGGGTGGTGTGCCCTGGGTAGAAGATTTTTTAGGGGAAGAACATTTTCTTTGCAACCACCAGGTGAACTAGACAAAACCTCCAGGGGACCATGACACAACGCCCTGACGACTTTAGGCGACAATTTCGTAACGTCCGATGGACGTCCTAACAACGACACATTATTGTTTGCAGGGATAGAGCTCTGGTCAAAATTAGTGCACTATAAAGCGAATAGGGTGCCRTTTGGGACGTAGCCCCTGTCTGATTAATTTGGTGAGTCAGTCATAGTTCATCCCCAGTGGAACTAACAGTTCTTTAATTGACCAGTCCACAACAGAGGAGGATTCCGCCTGTCACAAGCAGWTCAGGGCCATTAAGGAGATGGCTCCGTTGTGTCCGTACTCCGCACAGTAAGCTTTATTGTTCTCCTTATATGGTCATCACGCATCACTTCAATGCAGACACTTTCGTATCTGGTATAGTTAATCAAAAAGTTTGTTGCCAAGGGTTAGTGGGGACCGGGGACGGGGAATGGGGGTTCCAGGCACTTTTGGCGGTTGAACTCTTTTTCAGTGCTGGGAGGGCAGACCTCTTCTAACGTGTGCGACTGACCATTTTCCTACATGGCTCCAGTCAGTCCTCCATGGGCTAGATTGCTCCAGTGTTAAATACTGTAGAGAGTGAAACAGGAGACATGCCTCTCTGGTTCTGGTCATGCAGAAAGAATAGCGTGTGTGTGTGTGTATATCTCTGTCTTGTTGCAATTGTTTCAATACAGCAGGGCATCCCCGGCTTTACAGTAATGCTATTGTTATTCTAGCTGCATGGAAAGAATGATAATGGTGCCTTTTATTCCAAAACATTCATCATGCTTTATTTTCTCTGATATTCATTGTGTTMTTGTCTTTGTTGACACTGGTCCTTTTGTTAATGTGTGATGTTGGGTTTGGTTAAYGTCTGTTGATGATGACAATGAGTCTGTTTTGAAATACTGGCAGTTGAGTGTTGTAGTGTGTTTGGTATGAATTCATTTAGAAAGAATAGAAGGTATTTATGGGTAGCAGCCAGGGTTGGGGAGTAAYGATTACATGTAATAGATTACAAAAAAACTATTACTGTAATCTGTTAAATTAACAGCAAAAATATTGTAATGAGATTACAGATATTTTTGGAAAAATAGATGATTTCTATGATTACTTTTAAATTCAGAAAGATGTTTGAGCAAAAAATATTTGACACTTTTCTGATTTCAATGACATTCAAATCCAGAACAAAGTTTAAGTTTGTTCTGTCTGAGCGAGTCTGACCACAAATCAGAGGCAACTATGATGACACACCAAATGCGTTTGATGGATCGCAGGAAAAGAGCAGGAATAGGCTTTTGTAGGCTACAGTCCAAGCTATGTCTTCTAATGGAGTGACTGCTGTCGGCATCCACATATTATTCAATTTAAATAAATGCTTGGAGGTAAGGACGACAGCAGTGGTACATAGCCTTAGAGATGAGCGATACTGATATCACTTATTATTGATATCTTGGCTACATAGCGCACTGATGTGAATCACACTGCTGCTCTCTCATTTATTTYCCCCCTACGGATTGTGGTTGTTGTGGATGGCTGTTCACAAATGTATACGTACAGTATATTTTAACCCAATAATGGCTGAATTGAAATAGTTTAAGCAACCTATTGTCRTGTCTTTGGCTATGCCGGATTAAGTGTTATGACATGCTATTCTATMAAATWATTTCTCCGTAATTAATATCACCTGATTGAACTAATCATGTAAATGTAATTAACTAGAGAGGAGGGACACCACGAAATAATATTTATAGAGCTGTTATCTTCCGAATAAACTCTTAAAGATTTAGTAATATTTTACATCAATAGCAGTCAACATGAATCGTCATCTTATTCAGTCTCATCTGAAAGTTGTAAATTCTTGGTTATCTTCACGAACCCTGGCTAACAAGTTGAATCAGCAATACAAAATTGGGTTTAATTATTTATTTACAAAATACCTAACTAATCACACAGAATTACATATACACGGAATAAATCATACCTTGATTACAAATTACGTCATAAAGGAAAACGTCCCTAGCGTGCGGAACAGATATGACAGCTTGTTACACAAAAGAAAAGGGGCTGGATTTGAGTGAAAGAGCGGGAAGACTGAGGGACAAAGGGCGAAGCTGTGCTATCGTAAATACAGTATCTTATGCATTCTAAATTACCGCCCATTTGGAATAGGAAAATGCAATAAATATTTACTCTGAGMTGCGCTTCAGTAGGTTGGTGGTAGATGGAAGACCGTGTTGCCAAACCGAGTCCTCTGTCCTTTTAAGAATGTCTCTGGTGGTCACTGGATACRTTGTAGTAACGTCGTTGTGTAGTAGACGGGATACTCTGACTGTCCTTCCTCACCTGCGTTTGTAGCAGCTGTTGCTAACTCAACGGCTAGGAGGTATCACTTCTGTAGTGAATAAGATTTCAAAGTTCATACCAGTCGCAACCAAAGCTCATGCTGATGTTGGCTTCGTCCTGTAGTTTTATCTGAACCATTCTGACATGGGATCGTCACCCTCATATCCTCGGAACAAAAGGTTATATTTTTGTCAACGGCTTTATATAGTGGAGGGAGAGGGGTGTGTCTGAAAAGTTTGTAACCCATGTCTCTTCACAGGGGCGGGCCACTGGTTGAGCAGAGGCCCAAACTTATGAAAACCCAAATCTCTCATTTGGAAGCTAAAATTACATTTAATCTCTTCACAAATAATTTCATATTCAAACATTTGAATTAAACAACAATTCCATGTGAATCCGATACCTCCGACTACCTCCGACTTTCCACAGTAGAGTTTATGTCATTCTATCATTGATGAGAATGTGTCAGAGGGCAACCGAACTGACATAATATACCTTAAGTACCACCGCATATGTTCAGTTGGTCGAATTACCAGAATATAGTTCATTTCCCCCCAACTTCTGATGTTCCCAGAATCTCTATGTTAACCAAAGGGGCTTTCTAATGTCACATCAGTAGAGTAGGGAAGAGGAACGGGGGAGGGGGGAAAGAGGTATTTATGACTGTCATAAACCTACCCCCAGGCCAACGTCATGACACTATCAATAATTGTTTTTACGACCAGTGGTGTATTCATTACGGAAACCATTTACCGTTTAAGAACCAAAYGGAAGCAAACAGAGCAAAACGAGAATTTTCATTGGACAAATTCAAATCCCTCCCCGTTTCGTTCCATTTGCTTCCGTTTAAGAAACAAACGTTTTGCAACAGAATCGGAGCCAGTGGACAGCCAGTGAAAAATGTTCTCTTGCAACAGCTTGCATAGGCCTAGTGCAGATCTCAGCCTATAGAATAAACGTTTTAGTTCCTCCCTTYTAAACTTCCCTGTGGTATTGTACTCCATACTGTCAAAATAAGATTTTATTTAAGAAGACCTTGAGAGGGGCTTTTATTTTCTTAATTGAAAATTACCATCTAGTTTTTAACATGCAAATAGCACTTTTTTGGTACTGCTCAAACCATGCCATTCTGAGAGCAKCATTTATTTTTCAACTGAAGCAAAGAGCMCAATCAGTCCTCCATGACAACAAARTAATCAAAAACAACAGAGTAGGGTAATTAGTCCTTAGTTTTTGGCTTATGCTCGGGCAGGCCTAAAACAATTAGGCTAATCTATATTTCCATGTAAGAAATTAATTTGAAAGACTGGAAATCTGACAGACAATTTTTTAAGTAAAGATATAGTCTAATCGTATTATTATMTGTTGTAGAAAGCAAGGGGTTGTTAGAAGAAGCCTACACAACCAATCCATAAAGTCAAATGCAACATCCATTTATGGCCAGCTATGTAAACTCTAACTTTGATTTATCCTGCAATAGATGTAGTTCAGTTGGTAATATACATTTTTGTCTTCTTCTAATGCCTCTTAAGCAGGTTGGCGTTTATTTGGAGGAGTCTTGTCCTTGAGGCAGAACTGAGAGATTTCCTCTAGATGGGCCATCTGCAAAGTCATAATTGGCTATTGTAAAAATTGAGGAAAACAAATGTGTGCTTTTTGGTCTTTAAAGTTAGGGTTAGGAATTAGGATTAGCAGTGTGTTAACGCATTGTCTGCGCTAAGGTTGCAAGGTTGTGATATGGATTTCACATGATTGGGAATACAGATATGCATCTATTGGTCACAGATAACTTAAATACCATGGATCAGAAAACCAGTCAGTATCTGGTGACCACCATTTGCCTCATGAATCGCGACATCTCCTTCACCTAGAGTTTATCAGGCTTTTAATTGTGGCCTGTACGAAGTTGCTGGACATTGGAGGGAACTGGAACATCTGTCGATCCAGAGCATCCCAAACATGCTCAATGGGTGACATGTCTGGTAAGTATGCAGGCAATGGAAGAACTGGGCCATTTTCAACTTCCAGGAATTGTGTAGAGATCCTTGTGAAATCGGGCCGTGCATTATCATGCTGAAACATGAGGTGATGGCAGCGGATGAATGGTACGACAATGGTCCTCAGGATCTCGCCAAGGTATCTCTGTGCATTCAAATTGCCATCGATAAAATGCAATTGTGTTCGTTGCTTATGCCTGCCCATACCATAACCCCACTGCCACCATGGGGCACTCTGTTCACAATGCTGACATCAGCAAACCGCTCACCCACACAACGCCATCCACGCTGTCTGYCATCTGCCCGGTACAGTGGAAACTGAGATTCATCCGTGAAAAGCACACTTCTGTAGCATGCCAGTGGCCATCGAAGGTGAGCATTTGCCTACTGAAGTCAGTTACGACGCCGAACTGMAGTCAGGTCAAGACCCTGGGTAGGATGACGAGCATGCAGATGAGCTTCCCTGAGACAGTTTCTGACAGTTTTGCAGAAATTCTTCGGTTGTGCAAACCCACAGTTTCATCAGCTGTCCGGATGGCTGGTGTCAGATGGCTGGAAGTACTGCCAAATTCTCTAAAAYGACATTGGAGGTGGCTTATGGCAGAGAAATKAACATTAAATTGTCTGGAGACAGCTCTGGGGGACATTCCCGCAGTCAGTTTGCCAATTTTATCCTCCCTCAAAAGTTGAGACATCTGTGACATTGTGTTATGTGACAAAACTGCACATTTTAGAGTGGCCTTTTATTGTCCCCAGCACAAGGAGCACCTATGTAATGATCATGCTGTTTAATCAGCTTCTTGMWATGCCACRCCGGTCAGGTGGATGAATTATCTTGGTAAAGGAGAAATGCTCACTAACAGATAACGTGTGACGGTGGTRCATGAGCTGATGATTTGGGGTTGTTCAACAGTTGTTTGACAGCATCGTGGGAGTCAATCCCAACYATCCCCCCTTCTCTCCAGCTCATCAAATGTTTGAGTTATCCATCATCTCCGTCTCTCCAGAGTAGGGTGTCCGTAGACATGGCTCATTGCTACCCGCTCGTTGACATAATTTGGGGATGCGGAGACAGATGGCTGCAATTAGGAAGGCGGTAGAGCGAGACCGTGATTTGAAACAGGGCAGATTTGGGAGTCACCTCATGGTACAGAATCAAGGGGACCAGCTCACCTTGGCCTCCTGCTCTTCCCCCATCCTGCTCCTCCTCCCCCTCCCAGTCCTCATCCTCCTCCTCCCCTTTCTCCCGCTGCTTCTCCTCCTCCCCTTCCTCCCGCTCCTTCTCCTCCTCCACCTCCATTTGGCCTGGGCTGCAATGCCTTCTATTTACTGAGATTGGTTCTGCCTGCCGAGGTCATATGAATGTAGCCTGGTCCCAGATCTGTTTGTACCCTTGCCAACTCCAAGAGAGCAGAAACAGACTGGCACCCAGACTAACATCCGTGCAGCCATCACCTCCTTCCAATGTAATTTAGTTTCTGCATATGGGTGCCAGTAGGATTTGGGAAGCGCCACAGCCTGCTGTGATGGGTCAACTTGTCACATCGATGGCACTGGTCTGGTACCACCCTGCTAGCTAGGAACTCAAATYAAATCAAATCAAATTGTATTTGTCACATGCTTCGTAAACAACAGGTGTAGACTAACAGTGAGATGCTTACTCACTGGCCCTTCCCAACAATGCAGAGAGAAAAAAATKGAAAAATAATAGAAAAAATGAGGAATAAATACACAATGAGTAACGAGAACTTGGCTTTATACAAGGGGTACCAGAACCAAGTCGATGTGCGGGGGTATGAGGTAATTGAGATACATATGTACATATAGGTAGGGGTAAATTGACTAGGCAACAGGATAGATAATAAACAGTAGCAGCAGCATATGTGATGAGGCAAAAAGGGTCAATGCAGATCATCTKTGTAGCTATTTGGTTAACTATTTAGCAATCTTGTGGGGGTAGAAGCTGAGTCCTGTTGGTTCCAGACTTGGTGCATCAGTACTGCTTGCCGTGCAGTAGCAGAGAGAACAGTCTATGACTTGGGTGGCGGGAGTCTGACAATTTTTAGGGCCTTCCTCTGACACCGCCTGGTATTGAAGTCCTGGATGGCAGGGAGCTCGGCCCCATGCCATCCAGGGCCGTACTGGGCYGTACGCACTACCCTCTGTAGAGCCTTGTGGTCGGATGCAGCCAATCAAGATGCGCTCAATGGTGCAGCTGTAAAGCTTTTTGTGGATCTGAGGGCCCATGCCAAATCTTTTCAGTCTCCTGAGGGGGAAGAGGCATTATCGTGCCTATTTCATGACTGTAATGGTATGTGCGGACCATGTTAATTCCATAGGGWTGTGGAAAACAAGGAACTTAAAGCACTCGACTCGCTCCACTACAGCCCTGTCGATGTGAATGGGGGCATGCTCAGCCCTCCGTTTCCACCCCGTGGCCTTCTAAATGTTGACCTGTTTAAAGGCCTTACATCGGCTACGAAGAGTGAGATCACATAATCGTCCGGAACAGCTAGTGCTCTCATGCAAGGTTCAGTGTTGCTTGCCTCAAAGCGAGCATAGAAGGCATTTAGGTCGTCTGGTAGGCTCGCGTCACTGGGCAGCTCGCGGCTGGGTTTCCCTTTGTAATAAATTATAGTTTGCAAGCCCTGCCACATCCAATGAGCATCAGAGCTGGCATAGTAGGATTCGATTTTAGTCCTGTACTGACACTTTGCCTGTTTGATRGCTCGTCGGAGGTCGGAGCGGGATTTCTTATAAACGACCGGATTAGTTTCTCGCTCCCTGAAAGCGGCAGCTCTAGCCTTTAGCGCAGTGTGGATGTTGCCTGTAATCCATGTCTTCTGGTTGGGATATGCACGTATGGCTACTATTAGGACGACGTCGTCCATGCACTTATTAATGAAGCCAGTGACTGATGTGGTAAACTCCTCAATGAATCCCGGAACATATTCCAGTCGGTGCTAGCGAAACAGTCCTGTAGTTTAGCATCCGCTTCATCGGACCACTTCCATGTTACTGGTACTTCCTGTTTGAGTTTTTGCTTATTTAATGAATTTTAATGTTTGTGCTTTTCATATAACTAATTTCTGTGTTTTATTCATGTGCTGTTCTAATAACCAATTTTTGTGTTCAAACAAGTGGCTGACTGAACAAATCCTTACTATCAGTAGCTGCAATTTGGCAGTATGCCCAGACCTTGTTTTGAGAAACAAAAGATATCTCAGTTTCAAGGTCTCGGCTTAGAGAGAAGAAGCCGCGTTAGGTACTGGTCTGTCACATGATATGAGCCAGTATTGGTCGGCCTCATGTATGAAACAAAACAGTAATGATGAAATAATTATGCTAAATCATGCAAATATTACTTGTCTCTGTWTAGTCGTATATAAGACAACTGCTGGGACTACCCAGGAAGAGCTTCGGATTGACATGTACTATGGTGCATTGAGTTGGTTGGAACCTCTCCGGCGCGCTGACAAATAAACAATGCTTAATTTAAGTGTGGACCACCAGGGGGCAGGCTGGTTCCACGGATAGTAGCCCAGCACTACACATGAGTAAAGGTGATCAGAGGCAGTTAAGCACAGCTGACGGTACTAATCACCTATTTTCTTCCCCCTACAAGAGAGAGGAGGGAACTGGCAGAGGGGGAGACTGGATGAAAAAAAAGAGTGATTGATTCTCCAAAGGGGAGGATTTACCTGATGATTTGGAGAGGAAGAGGACAAACTACCTCTTGGGAATGGCACCCACGGATCCACACCACCACCTGAAAGGAGCTCTCATCGAACTGATAGTTAAGGCGGTGACACACCCGTGATTTATGTTTATAGTTAAAAGTTACTCACCTTGTGTTACTTATTCCTGCAAAGAAGAGGATTTGTGTTATCCTTGTGAGATCATCCTCGATTGTGTGGGAGTGTTTGAGAAGAGAAAATACCCCAAAAGAGAACTTTGTTCAATGTAAGAAAATCTGCTCTCGACTCATTTATTCCACCTTTCCGTTTTGGAGCAACCTAAAAATACTTGGTCCGCTCACATAAGATTGACTTCGAGTGTCCCTGTGTAAGAATTTCCATGACACTTATAAGCAGGAATCAGGAGGATAGAGTTATGGTCAGATTTTCCAAAGCGAGGGACAGCCTTAGTGCTGTTAACTGGTCTGGTGCCAACCTGCTAGCTGGGAACTGTCAGTGCTGTTAGAGGTGGGGCCGTTGGAGTGTTAAATACAGTGGGTCATACATCCTCTTTGGGTTCTGATGCCATTCCTCTCTTCCATGTATCTCATTGTGAAAACACAGTCAGTTGTATTTCATAGTTTACAGATTGTYTTTGAGTGGATTTTTCCTTTTATATAGAGCAACCACTATAAACAATATTCTGTAATTTTTTTCARGAGTCCAAAGTGTCACTTGCCTCATCATTATAATGATGTGTTTTGCTTCATATGATGCGTTTTGCTTCATATGATGCATTTTGCTTCATCATGATGATGTGGCAAGTGACACTTTGCTTCTTGAAAACTTGACTGCTATCATGCAAAACATTGTGGGACTTTATTAAAAGTATTGAAAAAAAATCCTAAATATAGTTTTTGAGTGGAGTTTCTTTAGTATTGTTCAGTTTAGTTCAGTTCATTTCATTTTATTGGCCATATTCAGGAATTTTGAGCTTTTGAGTCAAAAGACAATCTAGAGTACCTTCTGAAAGTACACAATACCCATAATGACAAAGTGAAAACATGTTTTTAGAATTTTTTGCAAATGTATTGGAATTGAAATACAGAAATATCTCATTTACATACATATTCACACGCCTGAGTCAATACATTGTAGAAGCACCTTTGGCAGTGATTACAGCTGCTAGTCTTTCTGGGTAAGTCTCTCAGAGCTATCCTCACCTGGATGGTACGGCATTTGCCGATCATTCTTTTCAAAATTATTCAAGTTCTGTCAAATTGTTTGTCGATCATCCCTAGACAACCATTTTCAGGTCTTGCCATAGATTTTCAAGCAGATTTAAGCCAAAACTCGGCCACTCAGGAACATTTACTGTCTTCTTGTCAAGAAACTCAAGTTTACATTTGGCTTTGTGTTTTAGGATATTGTCCTTATGAAAGGAGAATTCATCTCCCAGTGGAAATCAGGCTGAACCAGGTTTCACTCTAGGATTTTGCCTGTGCTTAGCTCCATTCTGTTTCTTTTTTATCCTGAAAAACTCCCCAGTCTGTAAGCATACCCATAACATGATGCAGCCACCACTATGATGGAAAATATGGAAAGTGGTACTCAGTAATGTTTTGTATTGGATTTGCCCCAAACGTAACACTTTGTATTCAGGGCAAAAACTGCAAAAAATTTACTGCAAATAATGTGGCAAAGCATTATCACTTTAGTGCCTTGTTGCAAACAGGATGCATATTTTGGAATATTTTTTATGTGTACAGCCTTCCTTTTCACTCTGTCAGTTAGGTTAGTATTGTGAAGTAACTTCAATGTTGTTGATATCCTCAGTTTTCTCATATCATAGCCATTAAACTCTGTAACTGTTTTAAAGTCACAATTGGCCTCATGTTGAAATTCTTGAACTGTTTCCTTCCTCTCTGGCAACTGAGTTAGGAAGGATACCTGTATCTTTGTAGTGACTGGGTGTATTGATACACCATCCAAAGTGTAATTAATAACTTCACCATGCTCAAAGAAATATTCAATGTTTGCGTTTTAGATTTTTACCCATCTACCAATAGGTGCCCTTTGCGAGTCTTTGGAAAACCTCCCTGGTCTTTGTGGTTGAATCTGTGTTTGAAATTCACTGCTCAACTGAGGGACCTTACAGATACAATAATTGTAGTCATTCAAAACGATGAGGTAGTTATTGAAAAATCATGTTAACTATTATTGCACAGAGAGTAAATCCATCCAATTTATTATGTAACTTGTTCAGCAAATGTTCACTCCTGAATTTATTTACACTTGTTATAACATAGGGGTTGAATACTTGTTGACTCAAGACAGCTTTTCTTTTTTTTTCATTTCACAAAATTTACTTTGACATTATGGGTTATTGTGTTTAGGCCAGTGACAAAATATCTCATCATAATCCATTTTAAATTCAAGCTGTAACACAACAAAATGTTGACGTTTTTCCACATTTTGTTACGTTGCAGCCTTCTAAAATTGATTTTAAAAATCCTAATTAATCTGCACACAATACCCCATAATGACAAAGCGAAAGCAGGTTTTCAGAAATGTTTGCTAATTTATTCAATATAAAAAACATAAATACTTTATTTACATAAGTATTCAAACCCTTTACCATGAGACTCGAAATTGAACTCGGGTGCATCCTTTTTTCATTGATCATTCTTGATGTTTCTACAACTTGATTTGAGTCCACCTGTGGTAAATTCAATTGATTGGACATAATTTGGAAAGGCACACACATGTCTATATAAGGTCCATCAGTTTACAGTGCATGTCAGAGCAAAAACCAAGCCATGAGGTTGAAGGAATTGTCCGTAGACAGGATTGTGTCGAGGCACAGATCTGGAGAAGGGTACCAAAACATTTCTGCAGCATTGAAGGTCCCCATTAAATTTCCATTAAATGGAAGAAGTTTGGAACCACCAAGACTTCCTAGAGGTGGTCGCCCGGGCCAAACTGAGCAATTGGGGGAGAAGGGCCTTGGTCAGGGAGGTGGCCAAGAACCCATTGGTCACTCTGACAGAGCTCCAGAGTTCCTCTGTGGAGATAGGACAACCATCTCTGTAGCTCTCCACCAATCAGGCCTTTATGGTAGAGTGGCCAGACGAAAGCCACTCTTCAGTAAAAGGCACATTACAKCCCGCTGGAGTTTATCAAAAGGCACCTAAAGACTCTCAGACCACGAGAAACAATATTCTCTGGTTAGTATATAACGGCGCCGGAAGGGATGGCTGCCGTATTACGGGCTCCGATCTGCAGAGAAGAATGTGAGAAACTCCCCAAATAAAGGTGTGCCAAGCTTGTAGCGTAATACCCAAGAAGGCTTGAGGTTTTAATCGCTGCCAAAGGTGCTTCAACCAAGTACTGAGTAAATGTATATCTATGTAAATGCAATATTTCATTTTTGTATTTTTAATTAGCTAAAATGTCTGAAACCTGTTTTGCTTTGTCATTGTGGGGTATTGTGTGTAGTTTGATGAGGGGGAAAAAACTATGTAATCAATTTTAGAATAAGGCTGTAGCGTAACAAGAGGTGGTAAAAGTCAAGGGGTCTGAATACTTTCAGAGTGCACTGTCGTAGAAATGGCCAATGCATTTACAGGTCACCTATGCTGGGTACCGGTATGCTCTGGATGGAAGTGAAGCCTCTGAGCTGACGAGGGAGATGAGGGCGTGCAGCATCGATGACCTGGAGGGGATCCTTTCATGGACCCCTGCTCTCCTATGTTGACATTCATATAGCTCCTATGTTAGAAAAAAGAATACTGCGGGTTAGACAGCAGGGAGGAACCTGCAGGTGATGCAAACATAATCCAGGTCATATCACGTTCCATTCATTATTGGGGTAAAAGGTTTGTTTATCCCAAGTTAAAAAGACTTCCCAAATAGTTGTGAATCTGTTGCAGAATGACCACACTCTAGTTTCCCTAGTACAGATAAAATATTGTGTTTTTGTCCTATGGTAACAGAGGTTACTGTCCCAGTGTACTTATTTTGTCCATTGACCATCTTTGTCTCCATTGCTATCTATTGTGTCTGGGTTGTTTTTGCTGTACAGAATTTGCATTTACAGTATATTGCTAGCGTGATTTAGATGTAAACGCTGACATTGAAACAAAACTTTATTTATGTTCTTTATTGGAACTCTTCCTGTAGCCTAATGCAGTAGAAAATATAAACGTATGTTTAATTCATACCGTTTAGTGCCATGTTTGATTATTGCCATTTCCGAGTAGAAGTGCTGCTCAAGGTGACATTTCATTGTCTAAGGACTAGATCTACTGAAATGATGTGGGAGTCTTGGAGTCTAGCACAAAAATGGAACTTAAGGTAATAAAAGAGTTACTTTTGCATAGTTTTACTTTCATGTGGTCTAGAAAAGCAGTTTTAGCATATTTAAGCACATCTTACATATGTTAAATAGTCACCACTAGCCGGCCTCCACCCAGTACCCTGCCCTGAGCTTAGTCACTGTTACTAGCCGGCTACTACCCGGTACTCTACCCTGCACCTTAGAAACTGCTGCCCAATGGACATAATCATTTAACACTGGCCACTTTAATAATGTTTACATACTGTTTTAGCCACTTTGTATTTATATACTGTTTTCTAGTAAGGCTCATCTTATATAACGACTGCTGTACACACCGTTTCTATTCATATACTGTCCACACTGTCTATACACACCATCATATACATATATATTTATATTCCGGACTCTGACATTTCTTTCTTCGAATTTTTGTGATTCGTGTGTATTGTTAGGTATTTCTGCACTATTGGAGCTAGGAACCTTGTCACGACTTCCGCCGAAGTCGGCCCTTCTCCTTGTTCGGGTGGTGTTCGGCGGTCGACGTCACCGGCTTTCTAGTCACCATCGATCTATTTTTCAGTTTCGTTTTGTTTTGTCTGTTTATACACACCTGGTTTCAATTCCCCCATCATGTTCCCTATTTAACCCTCTGGCTTTCATTTCTGTTTTGTCCGTGATTGTTTGTGCGTTAGGTGTTGTGATGATTACGTGTGTGTTTATGATTATTTCCATTTGTGGAACTTTTGCCTATATTTTGAGTAAAACACTGTGGTTTCACTCAACACCTGTGTCCTGCGCTTGACTCCGATACTTCTCCGCACACAACCCTGACAAACCTAAGCATTTCGCTGCACCTGCGATAACATCTGCAAAATATGTGTATGCGACCAATAAAATTTGATTTGATTTATGTATCAATCTTTTTCACTCTTTTACACTGATACTTAAATCAGTGATGATAAAGAAATTCTACATACAGTATGTAGTTTATGTAGTTTTTGGTGGTTAGTCCATCTAGCCAGACTTTATGAGTTGTACTTTGCAAAGCACCGAACACACACACACACAGCTTCATGTCCGACTGCCGGCCCTAGTAATACTTGCGCATATGGATGTGAGATCTAGGTCACTTTGTCTCCTAGCTCATAACTGTGTGGAGTATATACTGTAATAAACTCCAACACGACAGAGTTTTTTATTCTCTCATTACTTTGTCGTCAGATGAAGATGTAGCTTATTGAACCATCAAATTATAAATGATGAGATAATCCCCTATTCTCCTTATTCACAGCCACACTATCATGATGACAGTGTAGTATTAATGATTTGTAATCAGGTACTTATTATTCTGGCTGATACCAAGTCCTCCTGACTTCCGCTGTGTACCACGTGAGTCGTGTCAGCCAGGCTATGTGCTTATAGGCAGAGAGGGCAAATTGCAACTGCAGTGATGATCTACATTTCAGTGGAACCTTTGAAGTTATAATTATGTTGAATATTAAACTACATTCATCAATCTGACTCCAACAACCATGTGAATACAATTCTATAGGCCTGAAGTTAAACGTATCCGACTAGTTCTAGCAAGATAGTGAGTCTTTGCATCACTGTCTCGGAAATACTATAAGTTACGTGTCTAAGAAAACCATTAGTCAAGTAAAAATTGCAGATATTTGAGCTACAGTAATCCTTGCGATCAGTAATCCTTCCAGTATTGTTTAATTGAGTTAGTCTTATCGCAGGGATCCACAGTTAGAACCCAACACATATGCGATATATAGTGTAATAACATTTACCACTACACTATTACTTCAAATAATAATTCAATTAATATTACTCTGAAATATGAGGACTCCCATACRTAACCATTTAAAAGTAATCAAGTTTATTACAGTTATGCAATACGAATACAGTTATCAAGAAGTACATACCAGAAGTAAGTCTTTAATGTAAAAATATACAAAATGATCTAAGTCTATGACATACAAACTGTACATTAGGAGATTGGTTGGCAATTGCTCAACGGACCAGAGAATACTCAGTCCCTTTATATCACATTAAATGTTATTGGTCACCCAAATATTTAGCAGATGTAAATTCGGGTGTAGCGAAATGCTTATGTTTCTAGCTCCAACAGTGCTGTAGTATCTAACAATTCACAACAACACACACAAATGTAAAAGTAAAATAATAGAATTAAGAACTATATAAATATTAGGATGAGCAATGTCAGAGTGGCATTGACTAGAATACAGTAGAATACAGTATATACATATGAAATGAATAAAACAGTATGTACACATTAAAGTGACTAGACACTGCTGCTACTCACTGTTTATTATCTATGCATAATCACTTTACCCCTACCTACAGTTGCAAGAAAAAGTATGTGAACCTTTTGGAATTACCTGGATTTCCACATAAAATGGTCAGAAAATGTGATCTGATCTTCCTCTAAGTCACAACAATAGACAAACACAGTGTGCTTAAACTAATAACACACAAATTATTGTATGTTTCTGTCTATATTGAATACATCATGTAAACATTCACAGTGTAGGTTGGGAAAAGTATGTGAACCCCTAGGCTAATGACTTCTCCAAAAGCTAATTGGAGTCAGGACTAATCTGGCGTCCAATCAATGAGACGAGATTGGAGATGTTGGTTAGAGCTGCCCTGCAATATAAAAAACACTCACAAAATGTGAGTTTGCTATTCACATGAAGCATTGCATGATGTGAACCATGCCTTGAACAAAAGCGATCTCAGAAGACCTAAGATTAAGAATTGTTGACTTACATAAAGCTGTAAAGGGTCACAAAAGTATCTCTAAAAGCCTTGATGTTCATCAGTCCATGGTAAGACAAATTGTCTATAAATGGAGAAAGTTCAGCAGTATTGCTACTCTCCCTAGGAGTGGCCATCCTGCAAAGATGTGTGGAGAAAAAAAGGCACAGCAAACCAACATCAAAACCTCATCCCAACTGTTAAATATGGTGGAGGGAGCATCATGGTTTGGGCCTGGACAGCTTGCTATCATAGACTGAAAAATGAATTCCCATGTTTATCAAGACATTTTGCAGGATAATCTAAGGCTATCTGTCCACCAATTGAAGCTCAACAGAAGTTGGGGGATGCAACAGGACAACGACCCAAAACACAGAAGTAAATCAACAACAGAATGGCTTCAACAGAAGAAAATACGCYTTCTGGAGTGGCCCAGTCAGAGTCCTGACCTCAACCTGATTGAGATGCTGTGGCTTGACCTCGAGAGCGGTTCACACCAGACATCGCAAGAATACTGCTGAACTGAAACAGTTTTGTAAAGAAGAATGGTTCACAATTCCTCCTGACCGCTGTGCAGGTCTGATCYGCAACTACAGAAAACGTTTGGTTGAGATTATTGCTGCCAAAGGAGAGTCAACTAGTTATTAAATCCAAGGGTTCACATACTTTTCCCACCCTGCGTTGTGAATGATTACACGGTGTGTTCAATAAAGACATGAAAACGTATAATTGTTTGTGTGTTATTAGTTTAAGCAGACTGTGTTTGTCTATTGTTGTGATTTAGATGAAGATCAGATCAAATTTTATGACCAATTTATGCAGAAATCCAGGTAATTCCAAAGGGTTCACATATTTTTTCTTGCCACTGTACAATGTACAAATTACCTTAACTAACTTGTACCCCTGCACATTGACTCGGTACCGGTACTCCCGTATACAGCCTTGGTATTGTTATTTTATTGTGTTACTTTAGTTTATTTAGTAAATATTTTCTCAACTCTATTTCTTGAACTGCATTGTTGGTTAAGGGCTTGTAAGTAAGCATTTCACGGTAAGGTCTACAMCTGTTGTATTTGGCGCATGTTACAAATAACATTTGATTTGATTTTGATTTGATTTGATTAGTGTTCCATTGCGAGGTTATCGATTATTTAAACTCTCAGGATGCAGGGCGCAAAAACCCCATCCTGAAATTAACATTATTTTGCACTTTCCTGATAGAAACAAAAGGAAGGACATCACACGTGGATACTAATCTAATTATCACGTTCCTAGGACTTTTCCCATCTGATAAGCGRACAGCCCAAGAGACAACTTCGACCCTCTCTGTCTGAAAATACATCAACCGGAATACACACACTACATGGCCAAAAGTATGTGGACATACCTTCAAATGAGTTGATTTGGCTATTTCAGCTACAACCATTAATGRCAGGTGTATAAAATCGAGCACACAGCCGTGCAATCTCCATAGACAATCATTGGCAGTAGAATTGCTCGTACTGAAGAGCTCAGTGATTTTCAATRTGGCAACGTCATAGGATGCCACTTTTCCAACAAGTCCGTTAGGAAAGTTTCTGCCCTGCTATAGCTGCCCCCGTCAACTGTAAGTGCTGTTATTCTGAAGTGGAAACGTCTAGGAGCAACAAAGGCTCAGCCACAAAGTGYTAGCACACAAGCTCACAGAACGGGACTGCCGAGTGCTGAAGTGCATAACACGTCTCTGGAAGCAACATCAGCACAAKAACTGTTTGTCGGGAGCTTCATGAAATGGGTTTCCATGGCCGAGCAGCCRCACACAAACCTAAGATCACCATGCTCAATGCCAAGCGTCGGCTGGAGTGGTGTAACATTCGCCGCCATTGGACTCTGGAGCAGTGGAAATGTGTTCTCTGGAATCACGCTTCACCATCTGGTAGTCTGACGGACKAATCTGGGTATGGCGGAAGCMAGGAGAACGCTACCTGTTCGAATGCATAGTACCAACTGTAATGGTCTTGGGCTGTTAGTTCCAGTGAACGGAAATCTTAACACTAAAGCATACAATGACAATCTAGACAATTCTGTGCTTCCAACTTTGTGGCAACAGTTTGGGGAAGGCCCTTGTCTGTTTCAGCATGACAATGGCCCTGTGCACAAAGCAAGGTCCATACAGAAAGAGATTGGTGTGGAAGAAAGAAAGAGATCGGTGTTGAGATNGGTGTGGAAGAAAGAAAGAGATCGGTGTTGAGATTGGTGTGGAAGAACTTGACTGGCCTGCACAGAGCCCTGACTTCAATCCCATCGAACAGCTTTGGGATGAATTGGAACGCCGACTGCAAGCCAGGCCTAATCGCCCAACATCAGTGCCTGACCTCACTAATGCTCTTGTGGGGGAATGGAAGCAAGACACCACAGCAATGTTCTAACATCTAGTGGAAAGCCTTCCCAGAAGAGTGTAGGTATAGCAGCAAAAGGGGGACCAACTCCATATTAATGCCCATGATTTTGGAATGAGATGTTTGACGARCAGGTGTTCCCATACTTTTGGCCATGTACTTTACAATTCAGTAAGACATATCAAAATATTCAGCTATTTATAATCACAACATGACAATWAAAGTCATTCAATTACAATCAGGACATCAGGTCCAGTTTTAATCACTTTCAGCCTTGTGGGCAGTGGGAACCAAATGGAGTCACCAGTACGTTGTAGGAATGTCCTGCCCGTAGCTGGAGTTGGGAGCAAGGATGTGCTTTGCTCTTTCAATTGGTAAAACATGGTTATTTTGCTAGATAATACCTTCTTGTACAACTGGATCCTGGATGGGCTGACCCCAAGTAGTGAACGTAGCAACAACACCTCCACCACGCTGATCCAGTGGTAAGCCTGATTACCAACAACAACGAGACAGCCAACAGGGAGGAGGTGAGAACACTGGCGTAGTGGTACCAGGAAAATAATCTCTCCCTCAACGTCAACAGAACGAATTAGCTGATTGTGGACTACAGGAG
>NC_036853.1:4418267-4428242 GCF_002910315.2 Salvelinus sp. IW2-2015
AGGGAGGAGGTGAGAACACTGGCGTAGTGGTACCAGGAAAATAATCTCTCCCTCAACGTCAACAGAACGAATTAGCTGATTGTGGACTACAGGAGACAGAAGTGAGAGCACAACCCCATTTACATCGACGGGGTTGCAGTGGAGAGGGTCAAAAGCTTCAAGTTCCTCAGCGTGYATATCACTGACGACCTGAAATGGTCCATTCACASAGACAGTGTGGTGAAGAAGGAGCAACAGCGCCTCTTCAACCTCAGGAGGCTGAAGAAATGTGTCTTGCCCCCTAAAACCCTCACAAACTTCTACAGATGCATTATTGAKAGCTTCCTGTTGGGCTGTATCACCCCCTGGTATGGCAATTGCAGCAACCACAGGGCTCTCCAGAGGGTGGTGCAGTCAGCACAGCACATCACCGGGGGAAAACTGCCTGCCCTTCAGGGCATCTACTGCACTTGGTGCTGAAATATTACATTTACATAAGTATTCAGACCATTTACCCAATACTTTGTTGAAGCTCCTTTGTCAGGGATTACAGCCTCGAGTCTTCTTGGGTATGACGCTACAAGCTTGGCACACCTGTATTTGGGGGGTTCCTCCCATTCTTCTCTTCAGATAGTCTCAAGCTCTGTCAGGTTGGATGGGGAGCATCGCTGAACAGCTATTTTCAGGTCTCTCCAGTGATGCTTGATCAGGTTCAAGTCCTGGCTCTGGCTGGGCCACTCAAGGACATTCAGAGACTTGTCCCGAAGTCACTCCWACGTTGTCTTGGCYGTGTTTTTAGGGTCATTGACCTGTTGGAAGGTGAACCTTCACCCCAGTCTGAGCTCCTGAGCGCTCTGGAACAGGTTTTCATCAAAGGATATCTCTGTGATTTGCTCTGTTCATCTTTCCCTCAATCCTGACTAGTCTGCCTGTCCCTGCCGCTGTAAAACATCTCCACAGCATGATKCTGCCACCACCATGCTTGACTTTAGGTATTGTGCCAGGTTTCCTCCAGACGTGATGCTTGGCATTCAAGCCATAGAGTTCAATCTTGCTTTCATCAGACCAGAGAATCTTTTTTCTCATGGTCTGAGTCATTTAGGTGCCTTTTGGCAAACTCCAAGCGGGCTGTCATGTGCCTTTTACTGAGAAGTAAGCCTCCATCCTTGCCTCTCTACCAAAAATACCTGATTGGTGGAGTGCTGCAGAGATGGTTGTCCTTCTGGAAGGTTCTTCCATCTCGGCAGAAGAACTCTGGAACTCTAGAGTCAGAGTGACCATCGTGTTCTCGGTCACCTCCTGACCAAGGTCCTTCTCCTACGATTGCTCAGTTTGGCTGGGCGGCAAGCTCTAGGAAGAGTTTTGGTGGTTACAAATTTCTTCCATTTAAGAATGATGGAGGCCACTGTGTTCTTGGGGACCTTCAATGCTGCAGACATGTTTTGGTAAACTTCCCGAGATCTGATCTCGACACAATCCTGTCTCGAAGCTCGACGGACAATTCCTTTGACTCATGGCTTGGGTTTTTGCTCTGACACTGCACCGTCAACTGTGGGACCTTATATAAACAGTGTGTGCCTTTCCAAATCATGTCCAATCATTTGAACTTACCACAGGTGACTCCAATCAAGTTGTAGATACATCTCAAGGATAGATCAATGGAAACAGGATGCATCTGAGGCTCAATTTCGAAGTCTCATAGCAAAGGGTATGAATACTTATGTAAATAACGAATTTCTGTTTTTTTATTTGTAATACATTTGCACAATTTTTTGTCATTATGGCGTTAGTGTGTTAGATTGATAAGAAAAAACAATTTAATCAATTTTAGAATAAGTCAATTTATAAGAATAATGTAAAAAAATGTGAAAAAAAGTAATGGGGTCTGAATACTTTCCGAAGGCACTATGTTATATATATATATACCACCGTGCATCCCACTGCTGGCTTGCTTCTGAAGCTAAGCAGGGTTGGTCCTGGTCAGTCCCTGGATTGGATCCCAGATGCTGCTGGAAGTGGTGTTGGAGGCCAGTAGGAGGCACTCTTTCCTCTGGTAAAAAAATATCCAATTCCCCAGGGCAGGGATTGGGGACACTGCCCTGTGTAGGTGCCGTCTTTCGGATGGGATGTTAAACGGGTGTCCTGACTCTCTGAGGTCATTAAAGATCCCATGGCACTTATCGTAAGAGTAGGGGCGTTAACCCCGGTGTCCTGGCTAAATTCCCAAGCTGTTCCTTCATACCATCATGGTCACCTTATCACCCCAGCTTACAATTGGCTCATTCATCCCCCTCCTCTCCCCTGTAACTATTCCCCAGGTCGTTGCTGTAAATGAGAATGTGTTCTCAGTCAACTTACCTGGTAAAATAATGATATTAAAAATATATATATATTATTCATATATATATATACAGTTGAAGTTGGAAGTTTACATATATTTAGGTTGGAGTCAATAAAACTTGTTTTTCAACCACTCCACACATTTCTTGTTAACAAACTATAGTTTGGCAAGTCGGTTAGGCATCTACTTTGTGCATGCACAAGTCATTTTCCAACAATTGTTTACAGACAGATATTTCACTTATAATTCACCTGTATCATAATTCCAGTGCATCAGAAGTTTACATACACTAAGTTGACTGTGCTTTTTAAACAGCTTGGACAATTCCAGAAAATGTTGTCATGGCTTAGAAGCTTCTGATGGCTAATTGACATAATTTGAGTCAATTGGAGGTGTACCTGTGGATGTATTTCAAGGCCTACCTTCAAACTCAGTGCATCTTTGCTTGACATCATGGGAAAATCAAAAGAAATCAGCCTAAGTCTGGTTCATCCTTGGGAGCAATTTCCAAACGCCTGAAGGTACCACGTTCATTTGTACAAACATAGTATGCAAGTTTAAACATCATGGGACCACGCAGCCGTCATACCGCTCAGGAAGGAGACGTGTTCTGTCTCCTAGAGAAGAACATACTTTGGTGCAAAAGTGCAAATCAATCCCAGAACAACAGCAAAGGACCTTGTGAAGTTGCTGGAGGAAACAGGTACAAACGTATCTATATCAACTGTAAAACAAGTCCTTATCGACATAACCTGAAAGGCCGCTCAGCAAGGAAGAAGCCACTGCTCCAAAACCCCCATAAAAAAGCCAGACTACAGTTTTGCAACTGCACATGGGGACAAAAGATCGTACTTTTGGAGAAATATTCCTCTGGTCTGAAAAACAAAATAGAACTGTTTGGCCATAATGACCATCGTTATGTTTGGAGGGAAAAGGGGGAGGCTTGCAAGCCGAAGAACATCATCCCAACCGTGAAGCACAGGCGTGGCAGCATCATGTTGATGGGTGCTTTGCTGCAGAGGGGACAGGTGCACTTCATAAAATAGATGGCATAATCAGGTAGGAATTTATGTGGAATTATTGAAGCAACATCTCAAGACAAGTCAGGAAGTTAAAGCTTGGTCGCAAATGGGTCTTCCAAATGGACAATGACCCCAAGCATACTTCAAAGTGTGACAAAATGGGCTAAGCACAACAAAGTCAAGGTATTGGTGGCCATCACAAAGCCCTGACCTCAATCCTATAGAAAATATGTGGGCAGAACTGAAAAAGCGTGTGCGAGCAAGGAGACCTACTAAACACTGATTTCAGTTACACCAGCTCTGTCAGGAGGAATGGGCCAAAATTCACCCAACTTATTGTGGGAAGCTTGTGGAAGGCTACCCGAAACATTTGACCCAAGTTAAACAGTTGAAAGGCAATGCTACCAAATACTAATTGAGTGTATGTAAACTTCTGACCCACTGGGAATGTGATGAATGAAATAAAAGTTGAAATAAATAATTCTCCCTACTATTATTCTGACATTTCACATTCTTAAAATAAAGTTTTTATCCTAACTGACCTAAGACAGTGAATATTTACTAGGATTAAATGTCAGGAATTGTGAAAAACTGAATCTAAATGTATTTGGCTAAGGTGTATGTAAACTTACGACTTCAACTGTATATACATACACTAATKTTCAAAAGTTTGAGGTCACTTAGTAATGTCCTTGTTTTTGAAAGAAAAGCATATTTTTTGTCCATTAAAATAACATCAAATTGATCAGAAATACATTGTAGACATGGTTAATGTTGTAAATGACTATTGTAGCTGGAAACGGCAGATTCTTTATGGAAYATCTACRYAGGCGTGCAGAGGCCCATTATCAGCAACCATCACTCCTGTGTTCCAATGGCACATTGTGTTAGTTAATCCAAGTTTATCATTTTAAAAGGCTAATTGATCATTAGAAAACCCTTTTGTAATTATGTTAGCACAGCTGAAAACTGTTGTGCTGATTTAAAGAAGCAATAAAACTGGCCTTCTTTAGACTAGTTGAGTATCTGGAGCATCAGCATTTGTGGGTTCGATTACAGTCTCAAAATGGCCAGAAACAAATAACTTTCTTCTGAAACTCATCAGTCTATTCTTGTTATGAGAAATGAAGGCTATTCCATGCGAGAAATTGCCAAGAAACTGAAGATCTCGTACAACGCTGTGTGCTACTCCCTTCACAGAACAGACTAGCTCTAACCTGAATAGAAAGAGTTGGAGGCCTCGGTGTACAACTGAGCAAGATGACAAGTACATTAGAGTGTATAGTTTGAAAAACAGACACCTCACAAGTCCTCAACTGGTAGCTTCATTAAATAGTACCCCCAAAACACCAGTCTCAACATCAACAGTGAAGAGGCAACTCCGGGATGCTGGCCTTCTTGGCAGAGTTGCAAAGAAAAAGCCTTATCTCAGACTGGCCAATAAAAATAAAAGATTAAGATGGGCAAAAGAACACAGACAGTGGACAGAGAAGGTTGGGAAAAAAGTGTTATGGACAGACGAATCTAAGTTTGAGGTTTTCGGATCACAAAGAAGAACATTCGTGAGACGCAGAAAAAATGTAAAGATGCTGGAGGAGTGCTTGACACCATCTGTCAAGCATGGTGGAGGCAATGTGATGGTCTGGGGGGGCTTAGGTGGTGGAAAAGGGGGAAATTTGTACTGGGTAGAAGGGATCTTGAAGAAGGAAGGCTATCACTCCATTTTGCAACGCCATGCCATACCCTGTGGACGGTGCTTAATTGGAGCCAATTTCCTSCTACAACAGGACAATGACCCAAAGCACAGCTCCAAACTATGCAARAACTATTTAGGGAAGAAGCAGTCAGCTGGTATTCTGTCTATAATGAAGTGGCCAGCACAATCACCGGATCTCAACCCTATTGAGCTGTTGTGGGAGCAGCTTGACCGTATGGTACGTAAGAAGTGCCCATCAAGTCAATCCAATTTGTGGGAGGTGCTTCAGAAAGCATGGGGTGAAATCTCTTCAGATTACCTCAACAAATAGACTAATAGAATGCCAAAGGTCTGCAAGGCTGTAATTGCGGCAAATGGAGGATTCTTTGACGAAAGCAAAGTTTGAAGGACACAATTATTATTTCAAATAAAAATTCCCTCCAGATCCCCCGGTTACTGTGGTAATGACATGATATGATATTAAGTTTGTGGAATAAACACACACACAGCTAGCAACACTGGCTACACATATACAGTGGGGAGAACAAGTATTTGATAACACTGCTGATTTTGCAGATTTTTCCTACTTAAAAGCATGTAGAGGTCTGTAATTTTTTATCATGGTACACTTCAACTGTGAGAGACGGAAATCTAAAAACAAAAATCCCGAAAATCACATAGTAGATTTTTAAGTAATTAATTAGCATTTTTATTGCATGACATAAGTATTTGATACATCAGAAAAGCAGAACTTAATACTTTGGTACAGAATCCTTTGTTTGCAATTACAGATGAATCATACGTTTCCTGTATGTTTGACGCAGGTTTGCACACACTGAACCGCAGGGATTTTTGGCCCACTCCTCCATACAGACCTTCTCCAGAATCCTTCAGGTTTCGGGGCTGTCGTGTGCCTGCTGGCGCTAACGCTGACGCGATTTTCGATGCATCACTCGCCCGCATATGATCTGCTCTGTTGCTTTTGGGTTGGCTTTGACTGGTCCTGGAGATTGGCTTATGGTGCCTCCGCTCATGGCACGTGTGTGTAGCTATATCGACTTCCTTTACGAGTTTCTCTAAGTCTCCTTATGTTTGTCCGCTCTCTTGGTCTGCTGTTGTTCTTGTCGGGCCTTCGCTGTTTGTTCAATTGTGGCTCTCCTGTAATTAGTACCACCGAGTGCTCACGTAACCCATTTGCATCACTATGCGGTCCTTCTTCTACCTGTGAGGGTAATGTGAGATTTGTTATTGGTCTAAGAACTGCTGGCAAGTACTATGGCCTCTGCGGCATCTCTGTCCTCTTCGTCCTCTCGAGATGACGCTCGTTATGTGTCGTCCTGTGCCCCTTTGAGAGAGAGTGGCATCTGCCAGACAGTTGAGGGATATGATGTTTTCTTCACTCTCCTATTGCTTCACACGCGGTTTTGGGGGTAGGCGGTTGGCGGGTGTTTCTTCCGTGTTCTTATATTCCGTCATAGTGTCCTGTTCTTCGTTCTGCCTCCATATATCCGGCGAGCATGGCACGTTTCGACAAAACTCTCATCTCTTTGAGGATCGATTCTCCAAGCACTCCACTGACTCTCCTCACCACTTTCCCCTCCTCTGGGATCATTGTCAGTATTGGTCACTTGTGGCAAACCCTTCAGACCGGCCTCGGCATCACTGCCGCCTGGCTTTGACCATCGCGGGAACTCTTCGTGCTTGCCGCTGCCAGGACTTCCTCTTGAAGTGCCTCCTGCTTGTCCATTTGGTATCTGCCGTACGCTTGTTGGTCAGCTGCATATTTGTCGGTGTTCTGCTTGAGAGTGCTGTGTCTTCCTCCAGGCGGTCTTCTCTTCGCCCAGTGTGTAGTTTGACGCTAGGTCCCGATCTCTCGCACCGTGCTCGTTTTTTGGTGCTTTGTAATTCCCTCCACCGTCTCTCTCCTCGATTCGATTCGTGTGATTCGCCCCGCTCTCCATTTGTGAGTGAGGCTGCTTGGCTATTGAGCCCTCTCAGCACCGAGTGGTGACATTTGACTCTCATTTATCTTTTTTGTATATCTCTGTCTTTCTATTTCTTTGGGTTCCGATGTGTGGTTTCTGCCTGAGAAGTTGTTGCGGCTCAGCTATACAGTTGTTGCCTTTCCCACCAAGCTGCTTGCCCTACTTGTGTCGCGGTAGCCCATCCCGCAGAGCCTTGGCAGGTCTACAATTTATCTCTGATGTCCTTACACAGCTCTGCCTGGTTGTCGGCCATTTGCGTGAGGAGGTTGGACGTGCCTGTCTTGATTGAGTTGTGGGTACAGGTGTCCTTTTATACCAGGTACCGTGTAGTTTCAACAGTGCAGTTCATAGACAGGCTAAAGCGTAGTGTGAGAACACCGGAGGCTTTCTTAAAAGGAAAACTAACAGGTTCTTGAGAGCCGGAATTCTTATACTGGTGGTAGGTGATCAAAATACTTATGTCATGCAATAAAAAGCAAATGAATTACTTAAAAATCATCAATGTGATTTTCTGGATTTTGTTTTAGATTCCGCTCTCACAGTTGAAGTGTACCTATTGATAAAAATTACAGACCTCTACATGCTTTGTAAGTAGGAAAAACCTGCAAAATCGGCGGTGTAATCAAATACTTGTTCTCCCCACTGTATCACTATGTTATTGAAATTAGTATTTGCAGGGGACCAAAGGTATTGAAATCCAGATCAAGAAGGTGAGCTATAAATGAGTGGACAAAGAAAATCTTACCTCTCCAACAGAGGAAGGGATGCTGTATGGTGGAAGAGAATGGTTGTGAGCAGTATCATCTGTCCCATACTGATGAGAAAGGCCATGATGTTACCTGGAAAAATACTTCAATAGTTTGGAACTAACAAGACAGATGTTCTATAGTAGGTCTAGTCTTCAAGTCACATAATCTGACCCACCAAAAAATATATTTTAAATAATCATACTGTGCATGATACATTTTCCCAGATCTGAGCACAAAACACAATAGTGATACACTAACAATCCTAGCAGTAGCAGGACTCAACCACTTAGGTTGTGTTTAGACAGGCAGCCCAAATATTATATGTTTTCCACTAATTGGTCTTTTTTGACAATCACATCAGCTCTGAAAAAGATTTGATGTGAAAAGGTCTGATGTGATTTTTCAAAAGACCAATTATGGAAATAATATCAGAACTGGGCTGCCTGTCTAAATAATATCAGAAACTGGGCTGCCTGTCTAATAAATATCAGAACTGGGCTGCCTGTCTAAATAATATCAGACTGGGCTGCCTGTCTAATAATATCAGAACTGGGCTGCCTGTCTAATAATATCAGAACTGGGCTGCCTGTCTAATAATATCAGAACTGGGCTGCCTGTCTAAAATATCAGAACTGGGCTGCCTGTCTAATAAATATCAGAACTGGGCTGCCTGTCTAAATAATATCAGAACTGGGCTGCCTGTCTAATAATATCAGAACTGGGCTGCCTGTCTAATAATATCAGAACTGGGCTGCCTGTCTAAATACAGCCTTAGAAGCCCCTGCAATTGCTCCTCAGATCTAATAGAGAGGAACAAGAAAGTACTCACCTTGGTCTGAGTGGCATGAAGCAGAAGAGTGACCAGCACCTCAGAGAGAATGTAGGTCCCTCTGTGGTCGTCTTATGTATCCCTGGACGTTATTGACCCCTTCACAGAACCGACGCCAGTGATGTCAACCGCCCGCTTCACATTCAGACTGACCCCTTTGCCCGTCTGACACATACTATTTATTGTCGTTCATATTTGCTGATGTAATTAAATCTCTGTTATTCGTGTTCTAATCAGGGCATGATGGTCCTGTTTGTGTACTTTGTTTAATAGAGATCAATCACATTGCGCGTCTTCACTTCCTTAATTGGTTTGAACTGCTGCAGATTGCTACTATTGGCGTGTCACATGGGTGTTTTCACATGATGAAATCAGAGAAAAAAATCTATGTCAGAAACTGATTGCTTGACATACATTAGACACCTAGGAGTGAATCCCGATTAATACGTGTTTAGTTTGCCTCATTGGCACTGAAAACGGACACGTCAATGTGGCAGATGATCAATACAAGTTACTGTGTAAGAGTCTCGGACGCAGTTAAGTCGTTTTTGACAGCCATCATTTTAAGAAGTTCAACAGCAAATGCCTCTATGAGTGTGAATGGTGTGTGATTGCCTAATATATCTGGAGGTCATCAGTCCACAACCTGAAATCATGCTGGATCTGTTGCCATTATTTTATATGTATCTGCAACAATGTAATACTTGTTGGGAACAAAAACAACCGTAGATGCAGCATGGAGCCACCATAGACCAGAATCATCCATGTGCAGGCTGAACATATACATACCAGTCAAAAGTTTGGGCAAACCAACTCATTCAAGGGTTTTTCTTTATTTTTACATTTTCTCACATTGTAGAATAATAGTGAAGACATTAAACTATGAATAACACATATGGAATCATGTGTAACCAAAAAAGTGTGAAACAAATCAAAATATATTTTATATTGAGATTCTTCAAAGTAGCCACCCTTTGCCTTTGATGACAGTTTTCCACTCTTGGCATTCTCTCAACCAGTTTCATGAGGTAGTCACCTGGATGCTTTTCCAACAGCTCTAGAAGGAGTTCCCCCATATGCTGAGCACTTGTTGCCTGCTTTTACTTCACTCTGCGGTCCACTCATCCAAACCATCTCAATTGGGATGAGTCATGTGATTTGTGGGGCCGGTCATCGATGCAGCCCTCCATCACTCTCCTTCTTGGTCAAATAGCTCTTACACAGCCTGGAGGTGTTGTTTTGGCTCATTGTCCTGTGAAAAGTCCCACTAAGCTAGTCCCCACTAAGCGGCAAACCAGATGGGACGGCGTATTGCTGCAGAATGTCTGTGTAGCCATGCTGCTTTAAGTGTGCCTTGAATTCTAAAAAAAATCA
>NC_036853.1:4428267-4482873 GCF_002910315.2 Salvelinus sp. IW2-2015
ATGACCAGGTTTGCACACACTGCGAGCAGGGATTTTGGCCCACTCCTCATACCCAGACCTTCTCCAGATCCTTCAGGTTTCGGCGCTGTCGCTGGGCAATACGGAACTTCTAGCTCCCTCCAAAGATTTCTATGGGTTCAGGTCTGAGACTTGGTTAGGCCACTTCCAGGACTTGAGATACTTCTTACGGAGCCACTCCTTAGTTGCCCTGGCTGTGGGTTTCGGGTCGTTGTTCAGCTGGAAGACCCAGCCACGACCCATCATCAATGCTCTTACTGACGGGAAGGAGGTTTGTTGGCTAAGATCTCGCAATACATGCCCATCCATCCTCCCCTCAATACGGTGCAGCGTTCCTGTCCCCTTTGCAGAAAGGCATCCCCAAAGAATGATTTTTCCACCTCCATGCTTCACGGTTTGGGATGGTGTTCTTTGGGGTGTACTCTCCTTCTTTCTCCTCCAAACACGGCGAGGTGGAGTTTAGACCAAAAACTCTATTTTTGAATTCCATCAGACCAACATGACCTTCTCCCATTCCTCCTCTGGATCATCCAGATGGTCATTGGCAAACTGACGGGCCCTGGACATGCGCCCTGCTTGAGCAGGGGATCTTGTTGCGTGGCAGGATGTTAATCCATGACGCGTAGTGTGTTACTAATGCGTGTTCTTTGAACTGTGGTCCCAGCTCTCTTCAGTCATTGACCAGGTCCTGCCGTTAGTTTTGGCTGATCCCTCCACCTTCCTCATGATCATTGATGCCCACGAGGTGAGATCTTGCATGGAGCCCCAGACCGAGGTATTGACCATCATCTGAACTTCTGGTCTATTTCTTTTATGTTTCTGCCTAGAATTTTGCGGCTCACTAACAGTTGTTGGCCTTTCACCCCAAGCTGCTTGCCCTTATTGGTGTCCGGTAGGCCCATCCCGCCGAGCCTTTGCAGGTCTTCACATTTATTCTCTGATGTCCTTACAACAGCTCTCCTTGTTCTCTGGCCATTGTGTGAGGGTTGGACGTGCTGTTTGATTGAGTGTGGTTGTGGTACAGGTGTTCTTTTATACAGCGTAACGATGTATTTCCCAACAGTGCAGTTAATATACAGGCTAGCTGCAGTGTGAGAACTACGGAGGTCTTTCTTTCAAAGGAAACAATAACAGGTTCTTGAGAGCCGGAATTCCCTTATACTGGTGGTAGGTGAATTCAAATACTTATGTCATGCAATAAAAAGCAAATGAATTACTCTAAAAATCAGTCAATGTGATTTTCCTGGATTTTTGTTTTAGATTCCGTCTCTCACAGTTGAAGTGTACCTATGATAAAAATTACAGACCTCTACATGCTTTGTAAGTAGGGAAAAATCCTGCAAAATCGGCGGTAATCAAATACTTGTTCTCCCCACTGTACATATGTATGAAATAGTATTTGCAGGGGACCAAAGGTATTGAAATCCATCAAGGAAGGTGAGCTATAAATGAGTGGACAAGAAAATCTTACCTCTCCCACAGAGGAAGGGATGCTGTATGGTGGAAGAGAATGGTTGTGAGCAGTACATCTTGTCCATACTGATGAGAAAGGCCATGATGTTACCCTGGAAAAATACTTCAATAGTTTGGAACTAACAAGACAGATGTTCTATAGTAGGTCTAGTCTTCAAGTCACATAATCTGACCACCAAAAAATATATTTTAAATAATCATACTGTGCATGATACATTTTCCCAGATCTGAGCACAAACACAATAGTGATACACTAACAATCCTAGCAGTAGCAGGACTCAACCACTTAGGTTGTGTTTAGACAGGCAGCCCAAATATTATATGTTTTCCACTAATTGGTCTTTCTTGACAATCACATCAGCTCTGAAAAAGATCTGATGTGAAAAGGTCTGATGTGATTTTTCAAAAGACCAATTACTGGAAATAATATCAGAACTGGCTGCTGCCTGTCTAAATAATATCAGAACTGGGCTGCCTGTCTCTATAATTATCAGAACTGGGCTGCCTGTCTAAATAATATCAGAACTGGGCTGCCTGTCTAAATAATAATCAGAACTGGGCTGCCTGTCTAATAATATCAGAACTGGGCTGCCTGTCAAATAATATCAGAACTGGGCTGCCTGTCTAATAATATCAGAACTGGGCTGCCTGTCTAATAATATCAGAACTGGGCTGCCTGTCTAATAATATCAGAACTGGGCTGCCTGTCTAATAATATCAGAACTGGGCTGCTGTCTAATAATATCAGAACTGGGCTGCCTGTCTAAATACAGCCTTAGAAGCCCCTGCAATTGCTCCTCAGATCTAATAGAGAGGAACAAAGAAAGTACTCACCTTGGTCTGGAGTGGCATGAAGCAGAAGATGGACCAGCACCTCAGAGAGAATGTAGGGTCCCTCTCTGGTCGTCTTATGTATCCCTGGACGTTATTGACCCCCTTCACAGAACCGACGCCAGTGATGGCAACCGCCCGCTTCACATTCAGACTGACCCCCTTTGCCCGTCTGACACATATCTATTTATTGTCGTTCATATTTGCTGATGTAATTAAATCTCTGTTATTCGTGTTCTAATCAGGGCATGATGGTCCTGTTTGTGTTACTTTGTTTAATAGAGACAATCACATTGCCGGTCTCACTTCCTTAATTGGTTGAACTGCTGCAGATTGCTACTATTGGCGTGTCACATGGGTGTTTTCACATGATGAAATCAGAGAAAAAAATCTATGTCAGAGAACTGATTGCTTGACATACATTAGACACCTAGGAGTGAATCCCAGATTAATACGTGTTTAGTTTGCCTCATTGGCACTGAAAACGGACACGTCAATGTGGCAGATGATCAATACAAAGTACTGTGTAAGAGTCTCGACGCAGTTTAAGTCTTTTGACAGCCATCATTTTAAGATTCAATCAGCAAATGCCTCTATGAGTGTGAATGGTGTGTGATTGCCTAACTATATCTGGAGGGTCATCAGTCCACAACCTGATCATGCTGGATCTTTGCCGATTATTTCTATATTGTATCTGCAACAATGTAATACTGTTTGGGAACAAAAAACAACCTAGATGGCAGCATGGAGCCACCATAGAGCCAGAATCATCCATGCAGGCTGAACATATACATACCAGTCAAAAGTTTGGGCAAACCAACTCATTCAAGGGTTTTCTTTATTTTTACAATTTTCTACATTGTAGAATAATAGTGAAGACACTAAACTATGAAATAACAATATGGAATCATTGTAGTAACCAAAAAGTGTGAAACAAATCAAAATATATTTATATTGAGATTCTTTCAAAGTAGCCACCCTTTGC
Organism: Salvelinus sp. IW2-2015; assembly: GCF_002910315.2. NCBI lineage: Eukaryota > Metazoa > Chordata > Actinopteri > Salmoniformes > Salmonidae > Salvelinus > Salvelinus sp. IW2-2015. The sequence goes on from NC_036853.1 coordinate 4,431,575, forward strand.
CTTGATGACAGTTTTCCACTCTTGGCATTCTCTCAACCAGTCTTCATGAGGAGTCACCTGGATATGCTTTTCCAACACTCTAGAAGGAGTTCCACACATATGCTGAGCACTTGTTGCTGCTTTTACTTCACTCTGCGGTCCACTCATCCAAACCATCTCAATTGGGATGAGGTCATGTGATTTGTGGAGGCCAGGGTCATCTGATGCAGCCCTCCATCACTCTCCTTCTGGTCAAATAGCTCTTACACAGCCTGGAGGTGTGTTTGGCTCATTGTCCTGTTGAAAAGTCCACTAAGCTAGTCCCACTAAGCGGCAAACCAGATGGGACGGCGTATTGCTGCAGATGCTTGTAGCCATGCTGCTTAAGGTGCCTGAGTTCTAAATAATCACATTCAGGTCATCAGCAAGCAATGGTCTGGGAAGCCAATTTGATTAGATGTTCAGGATCTTATGGCTTGGAGTAGGGGCACTCCGTTGCCAGTAGCGAGAGAACAGTCTATGACTAGGGTGCTGGAGTCTTTGACAATTTTAGGGCCTTCCTCTGACACCGCCTGGTATAGAGGTCTGGTGCAGGAAGCTTGGCCGCGTGATGTCCTGGGCCGTAGCGCATTACCTTTGTAGTGCCTTGCTGTCGGGCCGAGCAAGTGCCATACAAGGCAGTGATGCACCAGTCAGATGCTCTCGATGGTGCAGATGTAGGATCTTTTGAGGATCTGAGGACCATGCCAAATCTTTCAGTGTCCTGAGGGGGAATAGGTTTTTCGTGCCCTCTTCACGAATGTCTTGGTGTGCTTGGACCATGTTAGGTTGGTGTATGTGGACACCAAGGAACTTTAAACTCTCAATATATGGCCGATCTAGACGTTATTGCCTCTGTAACCATTCAAGACAGAGAGAGTAATTATAAGGTATTTAGAGCTGCTTCCAGTAACATCTTCTCTCTCTCTGTGTATGTACACTACCGTTCAAAAGTTTGGTGTCATTTAGAAATGTCCTTGTTTTCCATTAAAACATACATGAAATTATTGCAAAAGATAGGAAATATAATCAAGACATTGACATGGTTATAAATAATGCATTGGGAGGGGATCATCAGGAGGGAGATCAGTCATTTAAACACCCAGTCCCTGTTCGCCAGGAACTATGTGGATGCCCTAGTTGAGGCCAGACTGAGGTAGRTTACACAGAAGCCCCATCCATGCTCCTCTTAAAAAACAATTTCTCTCACTATGGGGGCTTATATATATGTGTGACATATACAGTGCCTTGCAAAGGTATTCATCCCCCTGTGCGTTTTTCCTATTGTTGTTGCATTACAACCTGTAATTTAAATGGATTTCATGTAATGGACATACACAAAATAGCAAAAGTGAAATGCAAAAAAATTACTTATTTCAAAAAATGCTAAAAAATCTAAAACGGAAAAGTGGTGTGTGCATATGTATTCACCCCCTTTGCTTTGAAGCCCCTAAATAAGATCTGGTGCAACCAATTACCTTCAGAAGTCACATAATTAGTTAAATAAAGTCCACCTGTGTACAATCTAAGTGTCACATGATCTGTCACATGATCTCAGTATATATACACCTGTTCTGAAAGGCCCCAGAGTCTTCAACACCACTAAGCAAGGGGCAAACACCAAGCAAGCGGCACCATGAAGACCAAGRAGCTCTCCAAACAGGTCAGGGACAAAGTTGTGGAGAAGTACAGATCAGGGTTGGGTTATAAAAAAATATCAAAAACTTTGAACATCCCATGGAGCACCATTAAATMCATTATTMAAAAATKTAAAACATATGGCATCACAACAAACCTKCCAARAGACAGCCACCCACCAAAACTCACGGACCAGGCAAGGACGGCATTAAATAGAGAGGCAACAAAGAGACCAAAGATTACCCTGAAGGAGCTGCAAAGCTCCACAGCRGAGATTGGAGTATCTGTCCATAGAACCACTTTAAGCCGTGCACTCCACAGAGCTGGGCTTTATGGAAGAGTGGCCAGAAAAAAAGCCATTGCTTAAAGAAAACAATGAGCAAACACGTTTGGTGTTCGCCAAAAGGCATGTGGGAGACTCCCCAAACATATGGACGAAGGAACTCTGGTCAGATGAGACAAAAGTTTACTTGTTGGCCATCAAGGAAAACGCTATGTCTGGCAACACCAACACCTCTCATCACCCCGAGAACCTCATCCCAACCAGTATCATGCTGTGGGGATGTTTTTTATCGGCAGGGACTGGGAAACTGGTTCAGAATTGAAGGAATGATGGATGGCGCTAAATACAGAGAAATTCTTGAGGGAAACCTGTTCAGTCTTCCAGAGATTTGAGACCGCTTTCCAGCAGGACAATGACTAAGCATACTGCTAAAGCAACACTCGAGGGGTTAAGGGGAAACGTTTAAATGTCTTGGAATGGCTTAATCAAAGCCCAGACCACAATCCAATTGAGAATCTGTGTATGACTTAAAGATTGCTGTACACCAGCGGAACCCATCCAACTTGAAGGAGCTAGAGCAGTTTTGCCTTGAAAAATGGGCGAATCCCAGTGGCTAGATGTGCCAAGCTTATAGAGTACCCAAGAGACTTGCAGCTGTAATTGCTGCAAAAGGTGTCTCTACAAAGTATTGATTAGGGGGTGAATGATATGTTTTTTGTCTTATTTTTTGTGTTTCACAATAAATCATATTTTGCATCTTCAAAGTGGTAGGCTGTTGTGTAAATCAAATGATACATACCCCCCAAAAATCTATTTTAATTCCAGGTTGTAAGGCAACAAAATAGGAAAAATGCCAAGGGGTGAATACTTTTGCATGCCACTGTAACTGCATTGGTTAATATTCTAATGAGACCATATCAAGATAAGCACTAGTACTAATGTTCTACCACTTCATTGATCTGCCTACTATTCCAGTCAATCTAGAAGATCAGGCCCACAGACGAGACAGTTGGGATATCGAGTTCTCCAACCGATACGCTGAGTACCTGAGGACCAAAGCAAAGCACAGCTCAATCTGCGCCTTCCTCCAACGCATGCCGAGTGTTAAGAAAAGGTTAATGTCACTCATAGAAATATAATTACTATCACGTAACGTTGACTTGAATGTGGATGTCTGTTTTATACATCTATTTTTTTATGACATCACCAGGGTCATCATATTCTCTCTCTCTTCTCTCTCTCTCTCTCTCTCTCTCTCTCTCTCTCCTCTCTCTCTCTCTCTCTTCTCTCTCTCTCTCTCTTCTCTCTCTCTTCTCTCTCTCTCTCTCTCTCTCTCTCTCTCTCTCTCTCAATTCAATTACATTGACTTTATTGACATGGCAAGTTCATTATTACTTACATTGTCAAAGTATACATATCGAAAAATAAAAATCAAATATATATGTATATATATACAAAATATATTATATATTTATATATAAATAAATGGTGGAACCAACAGTAATAATAATAGTAGTAGTGGACATGGGATTACCATTAACAGCAACTACAACAACAATATTAATCAGAACAACAATACATTAAATCAATGGTAGTAGACCAGTGTCAACATGACTTGAGAAGACATATGACCTGGTATGAAAGACAAAACAAACTAAGCTAAATGGGAATATTTATCAACATTACTTTGCATTTTTCACTGGCTGTCCCTCAGTTGTGGCAGGAGGACACATATTGGCTGCTTTTCACCCAATAAATATTTGATTTTTTTCTCATCTTTATATAGTTTCAAATTCTTTGTATTGAGTTATAAATTTTGGGGAAAGAAATATGCTCTTAGGTCTGAGTATTTGTCACAGTGTAGTAGGAAATGCACCTCTGTCTCTACTCTCTCTCTCTCTCTTCTCTCTCTCGCTCTCGCTCTCTCTCTCTCTTTCTCTCTATCTCTCTCTTTCTCTCTCTCTTTCTCTCCATCTCTCTCTCTCTTTCTCTTCTTTCTCTCTCCATCTCTCTCTCTCCCTCTCTTCTCTGTCTCTCTCTCTCTCTCTCTTCTCTCTGTGTAACAGAACATAACAGAGTAAAAACATATTAATTCCATATGTGTTGGTGTTTCCTGCTGTACGTGTCAAAACTCATAATAATTTCATATATCAATGTATCACTGCATGCTTGTCCACAGTGGGTTAGGAGCAGATACAGAGGTCAACCTGCTGTTAAAGCAGTACATGTGTCCCAATGTCTACCACTGGGCAGACTGAGTTATAACTGAGTTGTAACTGGAGGACAACAGGGATGGAAATGCGGGAAACGACTGACGTCTCTCCAACTGGACTRCCATGGAAGACTGACTACCTAATGTTACAGTAGTAAACAATGGATTGTTTAGACATTTTAAGATACTATTCTATTAGATGTGATGTTTAATCAATCATATGCTATTTAGAGGTCTCAGGGTGTAATAAATATATTTTGTGAGTATGAATTAGGCTAATCTGTAGTTATTTATAAGTTGTCATAGTGATTTAGATATCTAGTTTCCCACCTGTATCACCAGTGTCTGTACCACTTTACAATAGCACAGTAACTTTCATGATTAAGCATTAACAAACTATTTATCAATATGTACATTTAAAAACATTTATAAACATTACAAGTAATGAGCATTTATAAAATCTTAAGTAATGGCCAGTTTATTAACGTTATTATAAAGTGTTACCCAAGTATCTGCAGTGGTGTAAAGTACTTAAGTAAAAATACTTTAAAGTACTACTTAAGTCGTTTTTTTGGGTATTTGTACTTTACATTACTATTCACATTTTTTAAACTATTACTTTTACTTCACTACATTCCTAAAGAAAATGATGTACTTTTTACTGCATACTTTTTTCCTGACACCCCAAAGGAACTCGTTACATTTTGAATGCTTAGCAGGACAGAAAAGGGTCCAATTCGCACACTTATCAAGAGAACATCCCTGGTCATCCCAACAGCCTCTGATCTGGCGGACCGCCTAAACACAAATGCTTTGTTGGCTATCTGTAAACAAAACAAACAAGAAAATTGTGCCGTCTGGTTTGCTTAATGTAAGGAATTTTTAATTAATCATACTTTTATTTTTTACTTTTGATACTTTAGTATATTTTAGCGATTACATTTTCTTTGATACTTAAGTGTATTTAAAACCAAATACTTTTAGACTTTTACTCAAGTTGTATTTCACTGGACTTTCACTTTTACTTGAGTCCTTTTCTATGAAGGTATCGTTACTTTTACTCAAGTATGAGAATTGAGTACTTTTTTCACCACTGAGTATCTGTAGACTGGGTGTGTAAAATGATACCTGATACTATATAAAGACTGTCATGGACTGATACCTGATAACATATAAAGACTGTCATGGACTAACCTCTTTTCTTTGCACATTGATCTGATAACAAGTTCCCTGCTTTAAGTGTTGGTTTAAAGTGTCTCAATGGTTATTTTTCCAGTCATCCATCAATGAGCTGCAGGTTCTTTTTTATTGTTGTGAATCGATGTGCTTGGTGACAACAGTCTTCCTCAGGCCAAATGACCAGGGTCAACTAATCTACACCATGCATATAATGAACATGAACATAATGCGCGGAACTGCGAAGGGACTTATGAGTTAAACGTGTACTTGAAGCAACACACATACAGACATCCTGACATGCATAACACAGAGTTGGTTATCAGAGGTCTCACCTGTACTCTGAGTACTTTGCATATAGGYCAGTGGATACTCCTCAGAGGAGGAAGGGGAGGACTATCCTGCTCAGTGAATTTCATAAAAATAGAAATCCTGAAACATTTAAAAAGTTATCCTTTTTAGATAAAACTATACGAAATATATTCACGTCACCAAATAATTGATTAAAACACAGTTTTGAAATGAAAGTCTACAGTTGCCTCAACAGCACTCTGTAGGGTTGCATCATGGTGTAGCCAGACAACAGCTAGCTTCCATTCTCCTCTGGGTACATTGACTTCAATACAAAACCTAGGAGGCTCATGGTCCTCACCCCCTTTCATAGACTTACACAGTAATTATGACAACTTCTGGAGGATGTCCTCCAACCTATCAGAGCTCTTGCAGCATGAACTGACATGTTGTCCATCCAATCAGAGGATCAGAGAATGAATTTAGTACTGAAAGCAAAAGCTTCAGTTAGCTAGCACTGCAGTGCATAAAATGTGGTGAGTAGTTGACTCAAAGAGAGAGACAGACAATAGTTGAACAGTTTKGAACAAATTAATTTCWTCAAAAATTAAGGAGAAGCAAGAGAGAGAAGAGATATACATTTTAAAATGTTTTCTTTCACTTATCTAGCAAATGCAGCTATCTAGTTTAGCCTACTCAAACACCTGGCTCAAACAGAGGGATGCTATATTAGCTAGCTGGCTACGATTATCCAACACAACACTGGAACTCTTCCAAGTCAAGGTAAGCCTTTTACCTAGTATTGTGACAATGATATAGGCTGTGTGTAGCGGTTATGATATGGTTTGGCATGGAAAGATTTTTTGGACCTGGTCACATACAGCTGATGTGTTGTGCATTGAAGTCCACAAGTGAAGGGAAAAGGTAAGAGGAGGAGAGCATGTAGATGCAAGAAGGAATACAACGTAGCTGCTATGAACGTGAACTGTGTTTACGTGTGATCAGGGGTGTATTTATTACGCCGATTCAATTGAAAAAGAAATGGAGATAAACATGCTTGAATTTGTCCAATAGAAACTCTCGTTTGCAACTGTTGGACTAATTATTACACCCTAGATCAGCTAGATGCAGGCAAGAGTGAGCAAGGCAGTATCTGTCACTGTYTGACCATGTGTTACTGTCCATCACCTCAAATTTTTCTCTCGAGCTGTGTGCACCTACTGTGTAAACTTTCATTTATAGGCTGTAGCAACCTCATGATAGGTATTGGGAAAATTTGAGAATCATGTTGTAGCCTAAACCTGTCGCTGTTACATTGAAACAGGCGAATGGAATATTAATGACATCCAAAATGCTGTAATAGAAAAAAAGGCCATGCTCTTGAGAAGAAAACAAATTGTCCTTCCTCATCTTAAACGGCACCGACCGCCGCTAGTATAGGCATACTGGGTTTCTTCTTGCCACTATCTGGTCAGAGTCAGTCCACACACCCGGCCTACATAACTACATAAAACGACATAAAAACAAATAATGAAAATCATCCTAGTATGACAGTGGCACTTGGTGGGTGGAGTTGAATAGTCTTGTGGTGTAGTCACAGATGAGCACATTGAGACTGAACAGGAGTAAAATGATCTCTGAAACTAGGTTATATCCTATAGTATACGCCCTTGTGTTCCACCCATTCAAAGGTCCTCCAGCATTTTTCATCGAAACGATGAAACAATCTTCTCCTAATCATTTCCTTATTATTGTCATGCCCTGATATGTTTCACCTGTCCTTGTGCTTGCCTCCACCCCCCTCCAGGTGTTGCCCATCTTCCCCACTTATYCCCTGGGTATTTATACCTGTATTTTCAATCAGTCTGTGCCAGTTCGTCTTGTTTGTTCAAGTCAACCAGTGGTTTTCTCAGCTCCTGTTTTTCCCCTGTCTCTCTTTTTCTCGTCCTCCTGGTTTTGACCTTTGCCTGTCCTGACTCTGAGCCCGCCTGCTTGACCACTCTGCCTGACCCTGAGCCTGAGCCTGCCTGCCGTCCTGTACCTTTTCCGCTACTCTGGATTATCGACCCCTGCCTGCCTTGACCTGTCGTTTGYCTGCCCCTGTTGAAACCTGATAATTAATCTGATGCCGTTTTGAATTCTGCCTTACGGTGTTTGGCCCAAGTCTTAAATACATTTATGGATGTCATATGGATCTAATTCTCCCCAAATCATTAAAGTAGTGTCTGCAGTAGGTAACRTTGATATTTGGATAGTCAGTAATATGGGCCTTTGTAACTCCTGATATTTGTTGTCCTCATGTGGATGGTTGTTGTACATTTACAGCATACAGTCATGAAGTTTGTTGCTACTGACAAAAGRCCATCACACATTCCTGTTTTCATTGTCATTCAGACCCGGTGGCCGAGTAGTTCCATAATAGAAAATATGACAAATATATCAAATAATTTTTACATGGGCTTAATCCTCCAAGTTTAGGGAGGTCATCATGCCTCACATGATTTCTTCTTACAGGTTATTCACTATACTTTACAACAGTTGTGTTCTATTCTCTGGACACTATAGCTTATAGGACAAAAAGGTCCATCCCTTTCKCCCATACTGCCCTCAAAACAGATAACGTGCAATTTCTCATATAATGATCAGACAAATAGATCTCATCTCAACCTCAAAAACAGATCCGCTTTCATGTAGGAGTGAAACACGAGTCGTGTGGCTCTTATTATTGTATGATTTCTCCACAACAGATTTGTATCTTTATGAGGGTGGAAAGTCCAYCAGAGACATGCTCCTCTCCTCTGATCATAAAACAGCAGATACGCCTTATAGTCACAAAGGTGGAGACTAAAGTCAGTCCTCTCTCCTCAGGCCATATAGTCACTGCTTTATGCGGACAAGTACAAGTCGGTACAAAAGCCCTGCTATTCCTACCTTATTTCATTAGGATTGATCGGACAATTGAACAGGGCAATGGAGAAGAAATATCCACACTTTACTTTGAGGACCTTGTTGAGCTTTCTGCTTGTGTTTTTGCTTCACAGATCAACTGAAGCGCAACAGAGTAAGTATTTCTAAACTGAAATTATTATTGGACATTGACAGRGACACAGCTTCAGGGTCTGCAGCTTTTGAAATATGTTACAGATTGGTTGTCCAATGACTTTTTTACACTTCGAATTTGGAATTCTAATTTTGGAATTGGAATTTGTTCCAAATAAACAGTTCTGATAAAAATATAGCATTTTCTCAGTCCTTAAACACCAATGAAACTAAGGCTATATGTGTATTACCTGTATTTTCTTGTTATTTAATTACACAAACCGTAAGGCTATCCACTTGGCACAAACTGGTTGTTTCAACGTAATTTGCCAATTTATTGTGACGTGGAATCTACGTGGGAAATACATTGGATTTGAAAAAAGTTATCAACGTAAACTGGTGTTTTGAGGGTAAAATTTAAACCACAGGATTATGTCATCCCGGTAACGAATTTTCAACATAGACAAACCTTGTATAAAATATGTTGAATTTGTACATTGGAAACAACATCTGATCTTCAACATAATATCCACTGTAGTTGATCTATCTACAGCTATCCCGAGTTTTAACCAAGTTTTAACCCATCCAGAGTTGTAACCAAGCACGGCTTAGCTTTGATATTTGTTACTGACTATAACCAACGTGCTATCATGAGAATGATTGTTGAGAAATCTTAACTTAATRGATTCACTGTTGCTATCAAAGTCATTCCAAAGGCTAGATTCAACAGAGGGACCGAGCTCCCTGCCATCCAGGACCTCTATACCAGGTGGTGTGTGTTAAAGAATAGAATTAAATCCAAATCCAACTGTATTTAAAGTGCATTTAAAGTTTGATTTGATGTTGTCCTATTCTTTAACTTTGATTTTTGGTTAAAATGAAGATGTGAATCCAACATTTCAGTTACTAATTTGTAGACAAACTGGARTAAAAGGCAGACTCAGTGTCACAGATAGAGCTATCCAAGCAGAAGAAACAACTCCTTCAAATGTTGATATTTGGTTGCATTGACAACCAAACACAATTCAGTATCACTTTTATTTTTTWWWWTTTATTTCACCTTTATTTAACCAGGTAGGCTAGTTGAGAACAAGTTCCCATTTGCAACAGTGACCTGGCCAAGATAAAGCAAAGCAGTTCRACACATACAACAACATAGAGTTACACATGGAATAAACAAACAAACAATCAATAGTACAGTAGAAAAGTCTATATACAGCATGTGCAAATGAGGTAGGATAAGAGGCAATAAATAGGCCATGGTGGCGAAGTAATTACAATATAGCAATTAAACACTGAAATGGTAGAATGTGCAGAAGATGAATGTGCAAGTAAAGATACTGGGGTGCAAAGGAGCAAGATAAATCAAATAAATACAGTATGGGGATGAGGTAGTTGGATGGGCTGTTTACAGATGAGCTATGTACAGGTGCAGTGATCTGTGAGCTGCTCTGACAGCTGGTGCTTAAAGCTAGTGATGGAGGTAAGAGTCTCCAGCTTCAGTGATTTTTGCAGTTCGTTCCAGTCATTGGCAGCAGAGAACTGGAAGGAGAGGCGGCCAAAGGAAGAACTGGCTTTGGGGGTGACCAGTGAGATATACCTGCTGGAGCGCGTGCTACGGGTGGGTGCTGCTATGGTGACCAGTGAGCTGAGATAAGGCGGGGCTTTACCTAGCAGAGACTTGTAGATGACCTGGAGCCAGTGGGTTTGGCGACGAATATGAAGCGAGGGCCAGCCAACGAGAGCGTACAGGTCGCAGTGGTGGGTAGTATATGGGGCTTTGGTGACAAAACGGATGGCACTGTGATAGACTGCAATCCAATTGTTTGTTGAGTAGAGTGTTGAGGCTATTTTGTAAATGACATCGCCGAGTCGAGGATCGGTAGGATGGTCAGTTTTTACGAGGGTACGTTTGGCAGCATGAGTGAAGGTTTTTGTTTGCAAAATAGGAAGCCGATTCTAGATGTAATTTTGTATTGGAGAATGTTTAATGTGAGTCTGGAAGGAGAGTTACAGTCTAAACCAGACACCTAAGGAATTTGTAGTTGTCCACACATTCTATGTCAGAACCGTCCAGACGTGTGATGCTGGACGGGCGGGCAGGTGGGCAGCGATCGGTTGAAGAGCATGCATTTAGTTTTACTTACATTAAAGATCAGTTGTAGGCCACGGAAGGAGTGTTGTAATGGCATTGAAGTTCGTCTGGAGGTTAGTTAACACAGTGTCCAAAGAAGGGCCAGAGGTATACAGAAATGGTGGTTGTCTGCGTAGAGGTGGATCAAGTAATCACCAGCAGCAAAGAGCAAATCATTGATGTATACAGAGAAGAGAGTCGGCCCGAGAATTGAACCCCTGTGGCACCCCCATAGAGACTGCCAGAGGTCCGGACAAACAGCCCCTCCGATTTGACACACCTGAACTCTATCAGAGAAGTAGTTGGTGAACCAGGCAGGCAATCATTTGAGAAACCAAGGCTGTCGAGTCTGCCAATAAGAATGTTGTGATTGACAGAGTCAAAAGCCTTAACCAGGTCGATGAATACGGCTGCACAGTATGTCTCTTATCGATGGCGGTTTTGATATTGTTTAGGAACCTTGGGCGTGGCTGAAGTTGCACCCATGACCAGCTCTGAAACCAGATTGCATAGCGGAGAAGCTACGGTGGGATTCGAAATGGTCGGTAATCTGTTTGTTAACTTGGCATCGAATACCTTAGAAAGGCAGGGTAGAATAGATATAGGTCTGTAGCAGTTTGGCTCTAGAGTGTCTCCCCTTTGAAGAGGGGATGTCCGCGGCAACTTTCCAATCTTTTGGGAATCTCAGACGATACGAAAGAGGTTGAACAGGCTAGCATAGGCGGTTGCAAACAATTTCGGCAGATAATTTTAGAAGAAGAGAGGGTCCAGATTGTCTAGCCCGGCTGATTTGTAGGGTCCAGATTTTGGCAGCTCTTTCAGACATCAGCTATCTGGATTTAGGTGAAGGAGAAGTGGGGGAGGTTTGGGCGAGTTGCTGCGGGGGGTGGAGGGCTGTTTGATCGGGGTAGGGGCAGCCAGGTGGAAAGCAATGGCCAGCCGTAGAAAAAAGTTATTTGAAATTCTCAATTTAGTGGATTTTATCGGTGGTGAAACAGTGTTTCCTAGCCTCAGTGCAGTGGGCAGCTGGGAGGAGGTGCTCTTATTCTCCATGGACTTTACAGTGTCCCAGAACTTTTTTGAGTTTGTGCTACAAGATGCAAATTTCTGCTTGAAAAAGCTAGCCTTAGCTTTCCTAACTGCCTGTGTATATTTGTTCCTAACTTCCCTGAAAAGTTACATATCACGGGGGCTGTTCGATGCTAATGCAGAATGCCACAGGAGGTTTTTGTGCTAGTCAAGGGCAGTCAGGTCTGGATRGAACCAAGGGCTATATCTATTCCTGGTTTTAATGGGGCATGCTTATTTAAGATGGTGAGGAAGGCACTTTAAAGAATAACCAGGCATCCTCTACTGACAGGATGAGGTCAATATCCTTCCAGGATACCCGGGCCAGGTCGAAGTATTTTAGGGAGCGTTTGACAGTGATGAGGGGTGGTCGTTTGACCGCAGACCCATTACGGATGCAGGCAATGAGGCAGTGATCGCTGAGATCTTGGTTGAAAACAGCATAGGTGTATTTGGAGGGCAAGTTGGTTAGGATGATATCTATGAGGGTGCCTGTGTTTACGGATTTGCGGTTGTACCTGGTGGGTTCATTGATAATTTGTGTGAGATTGAGGGCATCAAGCTTAGATTGTAGGATGGCCGGGGTGTTAAGCATGTCACAGTTTAGGTCACCTAGCAGCACGAGCTCTGAAGATAGATGGGGGGCAATCAATTCACATATGGTGTCCAGGGCACAGCTGGGGGCAGAGGGTGGTCTATAGCAAGCGACAACGGTGAGAGACTTGTTTCTGGAAAGTTGGATTTTTAAAAGTAGAAGTTCGAATTGTTTGGGTATATACCTGGATAGTAAGACAGAACTCTGCAGGCTATCTCTGCAGTAGATTGCAACACCGCCCCCTTTGGCAGTTCTATCTTGTCGGAAAATGTTATAGTTAGGGATGGAGATTTCAGGGTTTTTGGTGGACTTCCTAAGCCAGGATTCAGACACGGCTAGGATATCCAGGTTGGCAGAGTGTGCTAAAGCAGTGAATAAAACAAACTTAGGGAGGAGGCTTCTAMTGTTAACATGCATGAAACCAAGGCTTTTACGGTTACAGAAGTCAACAAATGAGAGCACCTGGTGAGTAGGAGTGGRGTTAGGCACTGCAAGGCCTAAATTAACCTCTACATCACCAGAGGAACAGARGARGAGTAGGATGAGGGTACGGCTAAAGGCTATCAGGACTGGTCGTCTAGTGCGTTCAGAGCAGAGAGTAAAAGGAGCAGGTTTCTGGGCGTGAGAGAATAGATTCAAGGCATAATGTACAGACAGAGGTATGGTAGGATGTGAGTACATTGGAGGTAAACCTAGGCATTGAGTRATGATGAGAGAGATATWGTCTCTAGAGATGTTTAAACCAGGTGATGTCAYYGCATATGTRGGAGGTGGAACTAAATGGTAGGTTAAGGCATATTGAGCAGGGCTAGAGGCTCTACAGTGAAATAAGACAGTAATCACTAACCAGGACAGTAATGGACAAGGCATATTGATATTAGTGAGAGGCATGCGTAGCYGGGTGATCAATAGGGGTCCAGTGAGTGGTTGGGCTGGCTGGAGACACAGCTASSAGGCYGGGGCTAGCAAGCTAGCAGACTGGGGMTAGCAAGCTAGCAGAAGGGCCTTAGAGGGACGTCTTGATGGAGGAAAGTCTGTTTTAGCCTCCGCGTGCGGTGACGTCGATAKACCAGTCGTGATGGATTAGTAGGGTTCCGAGTAGCAGAGGGGTCCAAGTCCAATTGGCAAAATAGGTATAGTTGCCCAAGAAATTGTCCGATGGATCTAWACAGCTAACAGTCAAATATGCTCTAGACAGCCAGCGGTCCGCGGCTAGCAGCTAGTGGACCGCGGCTAGCGGATGGGCATTCAGGGGACGTYGCGATGTAGAGGCCAGTTGAGTACCCCCTCGAGCAGATTACGTCATAGTCCAGTCGTGAAGGATCGGCGGGGTTCCGTGCCCTGTACCGGCAGTAGAAGGTGTCCGGTTATTGTAGCCCACTAGTGGCTGATGGGCCTCTTTAGCTAGCCGGGAGAAGGGGCCTAGCATGGGCTAGCTCCAGGCTAATTGGTGCTACTGACTACTGACGTTAGCCAGTAGTCACTCAGATAGCAGCTAGCTAGCGATGATCCATGTTCAGAGCTTACGGTAGGAATCCGGGGATATGGAGAGAAAATAGGTCCGGTATGCTCTGGTTTGAGTCGGGTTGTACAAACTGGCRACAGMTTTCTGAGCTAAAGKTTAGCTGATGACCGCTAGCAGTGGTTAGCTGACTACTAGCTAGTAGCTGGTGAGCTGGCTAGCTTCTGTTGGGGGATTCCGGGTTCGAGGTGAATAAAAATACTTTACAAAAAAACAGATCCGCACCATATTGGGTGAGGCGGGTTGCAGGAGAGTGTTTTGAAGTTGAGGTTTAGAAAAAAATATTAAAAAGATATGCGAAGAAAAATATATAAAGGGATATATACACGGGACACGACAAGACGAGGACAAAAGACGTCTGACTGCTACGTCATCTTGGATTCAGGATTTTTGCAATACATTAAATAGCCTTTTAACTTTTCTACAGGTTAACAAATTATATGTTGGATTCATGTCTCCATCTCAACCTAAAATAAAAGTTAAATACATAAAATAATAGGATTAAGCCAGTGGCCCAGATCTAACTATCCAAGCAGTAGATAAATCTCCTTTAAATGTTGATTTTTGGTTGCGTTGTCAACCAAACACAATTCAATATTACTTTTGTACAGCAGTAAATAGCCTAATGTTAAGGATATCTCACAAACTAATGTAATAGTATTTATTCAACCTTAAAATGAGTAACACATCCATGGCCACATGTTGAGGTTACCGTAATGTAACTATAAATGTCTTCCTATGTAATCATAGAAAGCATGCTTGTTCAGGGTCGCAGGTATGTGGAAATCTTCACAATTGCTGTAATAATCTGCACAGAATCTCGAACAGCATTGATCACTTACAATATGTACTTTAATGTAACACATTAAGTTGTTTTATGAATACAAAAGATCTGACATTGTATTACCATTTGAACTTTGTTGTGCTTTTAAATGGTTGAAAGTGCTGTGATAACACATTGAGACAGTGGGATAATATCCATAGAGTTCAAACACATTTTGCTTGAATGATACTTTCATTGAAAACAGACAATTATTACATAATTTGGGTAGTATTCATTCATTGTTATGCGTGTTTTCTCTCTCCCATTGCAGTATGCTCCAGGCCTGGGGCTACGCCTCCCACTATTAAAGAGAACAACGTTGTTGGTGCTGTTGTGACCACAATCACCACAGAAGAAGGAGTGACCCTAACTATTGCCAGTAATCCTGCAGACTCTTTCGGTCTGAGTGGCAATGATCTTACAGCGGTCAAAGTTTTGGACTATGAGGTATGTTCTCACTATTTAGCATAAATATGTTTTCATTCTTGGATCTAGATTAAGCTAAGAAAGGCACATGCTTTGTTGGGTACACTTAATTCCCTTGGCTCTGTTGGTGCCTTTTCCACATTAATTAGCCCTTTTCTTGCAGTTGATTATGAATATAGTCAATTGTATAATGCAGATGAGACGTTGATGTGTAATTTTGTTTATTTCACAGACTAAAACGTCTTTCACCGTTGACCTTCTTTGTAGCAAAGGTGACCAATTTGTAAGTGCACTTTCTTGTACTTTTAATCATCGATATGTTATGGGAGTGGCTACAGTATGGGCAAGCTGGACCAATAAATAAATAATTTAGAAAAATTATTACAATAAAAAGTAGTGCCCATAATACAATGATCGACATTATAATAAAAATAATTTGGATTTGAGATTCATTCAGTCATAACTGGGGGTTTTGGCTACACACTTGTGTATGGTCATTTTATGGAATAGACATACAGATCTACATTTACACTGTACATTTAGTTTACTATCAAAGTGTAAATGGACAAATATTCCAAACTGCATTCCATGACATTTTCACGTGTAAATAGCACTTGATTTCGATTATACAGTATACCTGTAGTGCTCAAGGGACAACACTCCTTTAGAGCAAAATTAGTTATAAAAGATATATTCAAAGCTACTGTGACCTTTTTTGAGGTAAATCCTTAAATATCGTTAGATTTATAACAGATGGCATGCAATATTAAACCTGAGTTAAACCTAGTTTTACTTGTATACCTCTATGGAGTCAGTAATTCAAATGTGATCTTCATTCCAGCTTACTCTAATAGTAGTGGTACTTATTGAGAATGTGAATGACAACCCGCCAGTATTTGCAGAAAGCCAGTACACTCTCAATGTCGAKGAGGTGAGTGCATATTTCTTTCTCAGTTAGTGTACTTCATTATCAGTCATAGGGCAGTCATATCACGTTTTTAGCTAGTCAGTCAAACAGTGAAGCAGATAAACAGTCTAGCAGTTGGTATACTAGCCATGAGTACTTTACCATATTTCTAGAATCCTGTTAAGGTTTCATGGTAGAATGTCTGATTCCATTTACTCTATTCTATATATAAAAAATATATAAAAAAACTACTCATAGGACAGTGACAGAAATAAATACTGTATGTGTTATTTTCTTTGGACCAGTTGTCACCTGTAGGCAAAAGTGTCGGTGCAATTGTAGCAACAGATGCAGATAAGGATCGACTCTATTACAGCCTAGTGCCAGATACAGTAAGTCTCCATCCTCATCCTGTCTAAATATGAGAGCGAATACTAAAAGAAAATGCTCCTCCCAGCCATACATAACTTATCTTAAGTAAAATAACGTCCTTTTAAATTCTCACAGGATGGTTTTATACTACAAGAAAACAGCCCAATTATACTAGTGCAACAAGTTCTTGACTATGACGCAGTGAGAAGTGTGACACTTATATTATCTGCTCAGGTGAGTGCTTGTTCTGTTTTTATAGTTCTTGTAATGAAAGTGATTGATTGTTTGGGGCCKTGGAATAATAAACTGTATTGGTTGAAACCATCATCTATTTGACGGCATCCAAGCTTTAGATCTTCACCGAGTCCTTTGTTGTGTTTTTTTTTAGGATACCCCCACATCCACACCACCTTCATTCACTGCCACAGCCACTATCCAGGTCAACATCTTGGACATTGACAACCGTCCACCATGGTTCCAGCCCTGCACAGAAACCRTAGTTGACATGTCCAAAATCTGCCTCAGCTCTGGATATACAGGAACAGTCAACCTAACAGAGCAAGAGGTGCGTCCACCATCCTCTCCCCTCAAAAAACAACAACGTTGTTAGAATCTTATAATACATCTGTCTAATATTCACAATCTACTCAGTACAGCTAGCCATCATTATGTGTTTAGCTTAGCCCATGATTTAAATATTATTAACAGTATCCACAGTAAGTAATGCAAAGTCTCATTTACGTCCCAGGTTGGTGCATTGCCATTGCTGCCAGGTCCGGTGCATGCCATTGATGGTGACAAAGGCTTAAATGTRCCGATAATGTACAGATTTCCAACTGGTAAGCATCATGAATATTCAAAATTTTACATGTAAGTACTCTCAGAAATATYACGATCATTGATACTGACAGACTCGGCTATCATTCACAGAGCAACTATCTCACCTATAGGCCTGGCCAACAACACATTTCTTCTCCAATGAAAATACCTCTACTAACAGGGCTCTCACGTTTCTTTTTTTCTCTTTTTAAGGGTCTGAATCTGGCTTTTTTCAGATCAATCMAAACACTGGGGACATCACCATGTCGAAAGCGGCGGATGTAGCGGGTCCACTGACCTTAACAGTTCTGGTAATTAAAAGTTTCTCTGAAATAGTTCATGAATCCATAATGTCCATATAGACCTCTGCCAACCATATAGTCTATACACGCTTAGAAAAAAAGGTGCCATCTAKAATTGAAAAGGGGTTTTCAGTTGTCCCCATAGGAGAACCCTTTGAAGAACTCCTTTTGGTTCGAGGTGGAACCCTTTTGGATTCCCTGTAGAACCCATTTCACAGAGGGTTCTACATGGAACCCAAAATAGTTCTACCTCGAACCTAAAAGGGTTCTCCTATGGGGACAGAAGCAGAACCCTTTTGGAACCCTTTTTTCCTACGAGTGTATAGTTAATAACCTCTTATTGCAATTAATATAATTATGCAGTTGACATCACAGGATTATGTTTTTGCGGCACAGATACAATCATTGATAGCAAATGTTAACACGGTTTTTATTCTCAGGCTTTACAGCTGTCCAACAGAGACCAGTTCGCGACCACAACGGTCACTATYGTTGTTGTGAAAAAGAGTGTGAACCCGCCGCAGTTTGAGAGGATGGAGTATGAGGGCTTCATCTCTGCAGACGCGGGCGTAGACASCATGGTTCTGGAGAGCAAAGCCTCCAACAGGCCACTCAGGGTCCAGGCCAAGGACACAGACTTTGCTAATGTAAGGTCTATCGGTCTATTCCCTTGTGTCGGTAGCAGTGAAAACATATTGCACATGTAAAGTACAGATCTCTGACAAAAGGTTGCTATTAATGTGTGACTTCGATATTTATTGGAGATATTTTATTTTTTATAGAGACCCCAAATATGCTACAGATGATATTGATATTGATCACACTAACTCTAAATATGATCTTTAGTTATCTTACATTTCCCATTTCAGGAACCTTATTGCATGGTTCCCCTATCTAACATTATGGATAACCAATCCTTCTCTACAGGGCTTCAACCCTGATGTGAGATATGAGGTTCAGGGAAGCAATGAATTCTCCATTACCCAGCAAGGCTTCATCCTTATGACTAAAAACGTTATGCCAGGCACTGTTTCCTTGAATGTGAGTGTGTTCTGTTCCCTTTAAGCCAAAACAACAACCTACAAATAAACTGGAGTAAAGTCTACTGTAGGTGTTTGAGTAAGATGTAAAAAAAAAATATATCTTGTACTTAGACTTTCAATGTTTAACTTTTTGTTTGTTTGCTCAGTTGCATGCCATCGACTCATCCAATGCAGAATCAACTACAGCATCTCTCAAGGTGGAGGTCATGCCAGGTAAAACACATTAATGTAGCTAATATACTTACATAGTTATAAATAACGCTGGTTGCCCATTACCCTCCCCGCTCTCCATTAATTACACGCAAATCACGTGCTATTGCGCGCCCTATGTCATTCTCCATGCTGTGCTATTAATAACCATGGTGAGGGACAGGGATGGGGAGGGGGTCCATGATGAACAGCTGCTGACACTGCTCTCCTCCCAGGGATTACAACCATGGCCCCAACCACCACTGACATGGCCACCACTGTTATGGCCACAACTGACATGGCCACCACTGACATGGCCACAACTGACATGGCCACCACTGTTATGGCCACCACTGACATGGGCACCACTGTTATGGCCACAACTGACATGGCCACCACTGACATGGCTACTGCCACCCATGCCGCCATCAACTCCACAACAGGTACCCACATGGAAAAATACTACAGTTTACTGTAGAATATTATAGTATTTACTATAGAATTCTCTAGTAAACTGTAGTAAATGGTAGTATACTGTAGAATACTATACTCCACACTGTAGTATCCCTCRATCATGTCTAGTACTTACTTTAGAATCTTGTAGTATACTGTAGAATATTATACTACACACTGTAGTATCCCCCTTGATTGTGTAGCGCTTACTTTATAATTTAGTAGTATATTGGAGAATACGATAGTAAATACTACAGTATTATCCATATTTAAACACTGTAGTACTAAAGTCAAGTAAATAATGCAAAATCACTACAGTGTCTGAAAAAACACTATAGTTTTTAACTATAGTAATACTACAGTATTTAATTTGCATACACCCCACTCATTCCTATCCACCATATCCCAATTTGTGCCCCCCATGAGTGAGAAACCAACATGCCACATATTGTGTTCCCTACAGGTTACACTGAAACACCTCTGTCCATCATGCTCCAGATGTCAGACTCATATAAACTCAACCTCACATTCCACACAACAGCAACATACCTCACTTATAAACACAACATAACCCTGATTAACATGTGCCCTATCCCCAACCCTTACCCTAATCCGRGTTCGGATCCTCCCCCTCCCCTCCCACTTACTAAACATTACTGACTATTGGCATCTACAAACAGTTCTTTACACTTTTACCTTTCTAAACTCTGCTACTATTTTAACTCTTCTCCCACAAACTACTTTTAACTCATCTCGWTGGCACTCTTCTTTCCTTTATTAACAAAAATAAAGAAATATATAATATATAAATACAATAAAAAATGTTTGAATTTAGATATTAATTAAAATGTTTTTTTTGCTAAACGATATGCATTCAGTGGCCAGTTTATTAGGTACACCTCCCCGTTCATTAAAATGGTTCACTCCTACAGACAGCGAGTCACGTGGCAGACGGGCATCGAGGCATTCAGTTACTGTTCGATTGAAAGTTAGAATGGGAAAAAGGAGTGACCTAAGCGACTTTGAGCTTGGTATGATCGTCAGTGCCAAGCACGCCAGTTCCAGCATCTAAGAAACGGCCAGCCTCCTGGGCTTTTCACACACAACAGTGTCTAGGGTTTACCGAGAATGGTGCGACAAACAAAAAACAYCCAGTCAGCGGCAGTCCTGTGGGCGAAAAAACAGCTCGTTGATGAGAGGTCAAAGAAGAATGGCAAAAATTGTACAAGCTAACAGGCGGGTCACAAACTAGCAAATAACGGTGCAGTACAACAGGAGTGTGCAGAACGTCATCTCGGGAATGCACAACTTGTCGGTCCTTGTCACGGATGGGCTATTGCAGCAGACAACCACACCGGGTTTCACTTCCATCAGCTAAAAACAAGAAGAAGCGGCTCCAGTGGACACGCGATCACCAACACTGGACAACTGAAGAGCGGAAAAACTTTGCCTGGTCCGACAAATCCTGGTTCCTGTTGTGGCATGATTATGGCAGAGTCATCAGCCTATTCCTGACTGAAAATATTTGGCATCAAATCCTCAAAAAGTTATACAGCTGCACCATCGAGAGCATCCTGACTGGTTGCATCGCCGCCTGGTATGGCAACTGCTTAACAGCTTCTACCACCAAGCCATAAGACTGCTGAACAGCTAATCAAATGGCTACACGGACTATTTGCATTGACCCCCCCCCCTAGTACCGCACATTGACTCGGTACTGGTACCCCCTGTATACAGCCTCGTTATTGTTATTTTTAAATATATATTATATATATTTTTTAATTAACCTTTATTTAACTAACCAAGTCAGTTAAGAACAAATTCTTATTTACAATGACTGCCTACACCGGCCAAACCCGGAAGACGCTGGGCCAATTGTGCACCGCCCTATGGGACTCCCAATCACTGCCAGTAGAACCAGGGTGTCTGTAATGACGCCTCTAGCCTTAGACTGCTGCGCCACTCAGGAGCCCTATTTATTGTTGCTCTTTTCTTTTTTACTTTCGTTTATTTAGTAAATATTTTTCTTATCTCGTATTTTTCTTAAAACTGCATTGTTGGTTAACGGCTTGTAAGTAAGCATTTCATTGTAAGGTTTCGGCGAATGTGACAAAGAAAATTTTATTTGTATTTATTTTGAGAGTCAGGATTTAGCGTAAGAAGCATGAGTCCACGGCCCCACCCTRCCTGGTGTCAACGGTACAGGCTGGTGGCGGTGGTGTAATGGTGTGGGGAACGTTTTCCTGGCACACGTTAGGTCCCTTGATACCAATTGAGCAACGATTCCATGTCAAGCTGTTCTGGAGGCAAAGGTGGGTCTGACCCAGAACTAAATTGGTGTACCTAATAAACTCCTCTCTACCCACCCAATGCACCCTTAATAACAAGCCTTGAGTTAAACACATCCTCCCTCCTTGCCCTCTGACTGCCTTGCCTCCCCCTCTCACCCCATGAAATGACATGGATAGAAAAGACTAGAATCTCTGAACTATCCAATCAGGCTCCAGTCCTCCCTACCTACTTACAGGTTATAGAAAAGAGCAGAAGCTCTGAACTATCCATTCAGACTCCTCCAGTCCTACCTACCTACATGTAATGGAAAAATCCTCTTTTTGTATTTGTCCAGTAGGTTTCCTCATGGAGAAAGCCCCCACTTCTATGTCAAAGATAATCAAATAAAAACGCTGTAGTAAATACTACAGAAATGTCCTCAAGAACACTACAGTAATTATTACAGTATACTACAATAATGTCCTCAAGAACACTACAGTAATTACTACAGTATACTACAATAATGTCTGCAAAAACACTACAGTAATTACTACAGTGAATACTATAGTATATAAATATAGCAATACTACAGTACTTATACCATAA
Source organism: Salvelinus sp. IW2-2015 (assembly GCF_002910315.2). Classification (NCBI taxonomy): domain Eukaryota; kingdom Metazoa; phylum Chordata; class Actinopteri; order Salmoniformes; family Salmonidae; genus Salvelinus; species Salvelinus sp. IW2-2015. Next base: position 4,453,762 of record NC_036853.1, read on the forward strand.
TATACTATAGTATTTTTTCATRTGGGTATCCCCTAACCACCCTTCTTTTTCTCTCAGGAGACTCCAAACACAACTGATAATGCCTATTGCTGCTGCCTATGCTTCTTAAACAAGGTCACACACAGTCCTTTCGCTTGGCTTGTCAACACCTCCCAAAAGCCATTCACTGATTGTAAACCAATGTCCAAAGGGTGCAAACCTGCGCTTACCCAAGCTTGCTGAAATTATACTCACACATAACGTTAGAGGTATTTCTTTGGACATTCCTGTGGTTATTGTTAAACCCCTTCCCTAATCCCCCTTTTGAAGGTGTTTTAGGGGGGAGTGGGCCATTGAGATGCATATATACAATATTATACAATATTTTACCATATTTGATTAGTCTCTAGAAAGAACGTTTTCCCCGACCAAGATGGCTGTCCTGTAGACATGTTGGCTGGATACCAATGTCCATTCTTGTGTTGTATTTATTTCTGTGAGGGTCGGCATGTTTTAAATATTGTGTTTGACCTTGGCCCTGCAGCAGGGGTTCTTGGGGCCCCAGGTGGGTATGGTCCTGGGGACATGGCTGCCCTGGGTGCTAGCCTGGCTGTGTTACTGGTCATCTCTACGGTCGTCATCGGCCTGCTCATCTTCCGCATCCAGAAGGGCAAGACAGATTGGAGGAAGCTGTCAGAGGCCAACATCTTCCGTAGCTCTGTGAGTTCATTCTACACTGCAAGAAGAAATAGCAATGCAAAGCTTTTAAAAGCAACACTCAGAAAAAAAGGTGCTATCTTGAACCTAAAAGGGTTATTCGACTGTCCCCATATGATAACCCTTTGAAGAACCCTTTTTGGGTCCAGGTAGAACCCTTTTGAGTTCCATGTAGAACCCTTACCACAGAGGGTTCTAYMTGGAAACTAAAAGGGTTCTATCTGGAAACAAAAATGGTTTTACCTGGAAACAAAAAGGGTCATCCTATGTGGACAGCTAAAAACCATTTTGAAGTGTACTAATCAATTGATGGCAAAAAATATATATTTGTGTTAAAGATTTTTGCTCTGCCTCCCTAAATGCAGTCTGTTCTGACTGGTACATTGCTTTTTTACAGCTTGGGAAAGGTCCCGGCGGACTCAAGAACGGGGTGCAGTACACCAACGAGGGCTTCCAGAATGACGGGGACACTAACAGCGTGGGATCCAAAGGCCCAGAGGAGATGGATGGGAAACGGTCCATCGGGAATGGAGTGACCTCCAGAGCTGTGGAGGAGACTGTCATGAAGGTCTCGGCTCCACTGTACTCCAACCTCCTGCTTGACACCGGCAGCCTGGCAGGGTCTGATAAGGCCGACAGCGAGAAGGAGGTGAAGCCCATCCTGACCAAGGAGAGGCGCGTGGAGGAGGGCTACAAGTCAGTCTGGTTCAAAGAGGACATCGACCCCAATGCCAAGGAGGAAGTGGTCATCATACCTGACAATGGGGAGCGGGAAGGTGATGACGATGATGATGATGATGATGATGATGAGGAAGAGGAGGGGTTTAGAGAGGAGGAAGAAGAATATGACAACTCGTCACCACAGACCCCAAAGGTGTTGTTCTCTGATGCTGATGTGGATGATGGCCGTGGGGTGAGGTTTGAGGATTCTGAGAATGAAAAAATCCAGACGTCTGACCTGTGAGGAGTGTGGGGGTAGGCCTGCACTGGATTTAGCTTGCCTTGTCTGTTTGGGTGGGTGAGGTTTTCTTTTTTCGTTCAGTTGTGCCGGGTAAGCTAAATCTTGCGCAACTGGGGCCCCATTTATACTGTAATTGTTGTGTAAATTCCACASTAAATATCTGTGTGCGCCATTTCTGAAAATAATACGTACGTCTAAAAATATTGAGATTTCTAAACTTGGCACATGCCCTACATACACACTTTTACCGCTTTAATTCAGACCTGTCGTTAAACTGTGCACACATGAACAAGCATTCTAACTCTGTCAGAAAAAGTCYCTTCATTCACCTTTTATAGTGACAATAACGCCCTTTATTTGCTGTATAATTTGGAACTGTTGGAATTAGGCCATGTAGGTTTCTGAAAGAAAGAGTAATGGCAAATTTGATCACATTTTGTAGAGGTGTGAGCAGAATGTTTTAGTCTTTTACAGTGACTTTTTCAAACGTAACATTCATGCTGCCTATAGTGAGTGCCAAACACTTTATTGATTGTATATTCAAAACAATTTTACTTTGACAGTATGGGTATAGGCTACAGTATTGCTGTGCAATAGGAGCGTGACATCATAGCCTATTTAAGCCTATACCAAAACAGGAGATAGAAACACAATAATCGATTGATACACAAGATATTGAACAACAATTTGTCTTTTGCATAAAACTGTGGGCTGTAGCATTTTACTTAAAACTACTGGTCTATTTACTGTGTTGGCAGCCTGTTTTAATCTTTTGCAGTAACTTATGCTGTATTTAGCAAAGGACTGTGACAATTTCTGAACAAGAAAACAATGGTAAATTGTTGTGGACCTGTCAGCAGAACGTTTGACTTCAACAATGTTTTACATTGACTTTCCCCCCAACCTAATATGCTGGACTGCCCGGGAAGGCGAGGCATTTATTCTGCAATGGTTATGAAAATTAAATAAATAGGAATAGATTCCTATGTCTAATCATTCAACAAATATTAACAGAAATGGCTTCATCTTGTTATGATGTTTTTTTGAATAAGYGTGTCATAATAGCAACCATTTGCACAAAATACTTATGCCGTGTTCACATGCTAGTCAGAACTAGAAAACTAGCACATTTTTGACTTGCTAACTGGTTGTAGTTATACACGTGTCACGTTCAACCTKTTAGCAAGTCAGACATTTCTGAGTTTCCTAGTTCCAATGAACACGTGGACATGGCATTACTGGTCTGCTTGCAATACAATACTTCAACCACTAGACAATGTGTGTGCGTGCGCATGGCGTAAAGTTTGCGTGGAGGGACATTCTCAAGTTACGGGTTATATTTTGTATCTACGCAACATTTATAAATGAGGCCTCTGAAGTACTGTACTGTATGTGAAAGAAAGAAATGCTTTTTTCTGCACCAGGATCCCACCTGTCTGAAGCATCACATCAACATTTTACTGCAGTGGGCTAAATCAGGGTCACACAGAGTGTTTCTTGGTAGTCTTAAACAAATCTACTTTGAAACAAAGTATACACTTCACACACATGGTTATGGGCTTAAAAAAAGAAGACACCTGTACCATGTCAGATATAGAGTTGAAATKTATTCAATTTTGAGCATCCCAATATTACACTTTATATACATCACAGCAGATTGAAATATAACAAAACCGGTTGACATAGAAACACTGGATTTTCAACAGGTTTTTTWAAATTATGTTTATTAATTATGACATTTTGAAAWATATGAATAACATTTCACCCATGAGGCCACTAGGGTGATTTGGTCATTTGACTGCAGGAATGAGGTTTTAGACTACTATTTTACTGGACAACATGTTAGAACTTCTGCTGCTTTCTCATCAATCCTGGAAACATTTAGTCCTGCCATACTTGCTCTACAGTAGAAGCCATTATTAATCATGTGGAGCTTTGACCCTGGTACACATCGGAGTCATGCTTCCTTGTTGCTTACCGAAACTCTGCTGTTCACTAATCAGTAACTCACTCTATTGCTTGATACAGTACTATTAGAAAATGTGTTATCATACACAAAAACAAACAGAAAAAAATAACATAAAGTGCAATGTTTACTCATTTTGTTTTCCCGTTGTTCGGGTCAGATCATTCATGGCTTGAACTTAAGCTTCAACTTTCTTGTATCTTTGTAAATAATGGATGTTAAAAATAAAATTATTTATGTAATAATAAAGAACTCAAGTATGATTTGACAAACCAAATATCGAATGATCATGTCTCACATGAGTTTGATAATACAGACACCTGAATGTAAGAACGTGGCAGTACAGATGCTGATAGCAACAAGTCCTCCGTTGTTAGTGCTTGTTTATGATAAGGCCCTGGTTACCAGCAGCCAGGGGCTGTAAAGAGCAATAGACTGATGCAAACAAGTGCACTTTGTACTCTAATAAAATAATAATCCATGTACAATAATCATAGATGTTCTATATTTATGAGAACGAGTACATTTTAACCCATGACATACCAGGGGAGAACAAGTCCACTTGTCAATCCAATCCATCACAGGGACTGAATAAAAATGTTAGCTATTTGTCACTGCAGTATTTGTGTCGAATTACCAAAATAATGTTGTGCCTAACGACCCCACACGTATTCATGTATCAGCAATATCAGTATTATCTTAATACCTAATGTCAAATTCCAAATCTGAATAGGAAGTAATATCCTCATAACATTGAATAATACACATGWATAAATGTACGCAGGAAGAAAAGCATGTAGAGGGCATGCTGAGTCCATATAGATGGGGATGTGCTGAAGTGATTCAAAAGTCAAAGGAAAGCACATTCATTTCCTCATGGCAACAGCAAAACCATAACAAATTGTGATAAACATCGCTGTTGGTGCAACTTCACGACTACACCCAATCAGCTGCCATTACTCTGAAATAACACGACATACACACAAATGCCAAATAACTGGGAGTTAAGTCTTTATTTGATTAATTCATCTCTTTACACACAAAAMGATCAAATAGAGGTCATGTTTAAATAGGGAGATTAACCAGGGAAATGAACACAGGAAAATGCACCCACTTACTCATAAAACAAACAAAACTTTGAATGCTGTGAAAATGATTTATGATACAAATGCTATCAGTATGAGAGAAGTTAATTGTCTGCTTATCCTCCTTTTCAAGGACAAATATCATTTTACAAAGTTTGTTATTCTAAAATAATAATTTTAAATCTATGAAAGCACGAGAGACTGAAAAATAGCTTCTATCTCAAGGGCATCAGACTGTTAAACAGCCATCACTAACACAGAGAGGCTGCTGCCAACATACAGACTTGAAATCATGGATCACTAGTCACATGAATGATGCCACTTTAATGATGTTTACATATCTTGCATTACTCATCCCATATGTATATACTGTATTTTATAGCATCAGATGTTTTAGCATTACTCATCCCATATGTATATACTGTATTTTATACAGGTGTTTTAGCATTACACTCTTTTCAACATTATTTCACTGGGCAGGGCTATCTAGAAGGTTTGGATTAAATGCGGATGCAGAAGACACATTTCGGTTGAATGTATTCAGTTGTGCCACTGACGAGGTATCCACTTCCCCTTCCTCTTATATTGCTTTGGCAAATCCCACCCTATCGTTGTCCCGGTCAAAGACTGTGTAGTAAGCTCCAATGAAGATATCTCCCAGGGTCCAGCCAGGGAAGCTTGAGGGGAAAAATCCTAAAAGGCAGACTTTCTTGCCCTTCGTAGTCCACTGCGTACACACACACACACACACACACACACACACACACACACACACACACACACACACACACACACACACACACACACACACACACACACACACACACACACACACACACACACACACACACACACACGACACACACACACACACACACACAACACACAGTTAAGAAGGAGCACCAGCGACATCTACAGATATATTAACAAGGTTTCTATTCTAACAGCCTGTATAATGATGCTACATTATTACACTGTATATTTCCATATGCCTTTTACTTTCCTAGACTCTGACTATGCTAACATTACATTGCAGTATCATATGATATACATGATATATATACAGTAAATATATAGTGCATTTAGTTCTTTACAAACTGCCTGATACGCTATATACTGTACATACCCTGAGAATATACTGTTCTCCAGTCAGAGGGTAGACCTTTCCACTGACAGTGAAGGAGACACTGGGGAGGGAGGACACTTTCTCACAGTCAACCGTGTACTGTGAAACAAGTAACAGATAGTGTTTAACAACAGTAAAACCACCCTCTCACAGCTAACATGCTTCAATGTCAACAGAATCGCTAGAGAGTTGTGAAATGGCTATTCGAGGACCTATTTAGCTTCATGATTACAATTATATTCACCCTCTTTGGTTTGGTAGATACCAGGAGGATATACTCGTCGGTTGGTATGCATTTTCTAAAGAAAAGGATGAGGGAGATACTGTAGAGAGAAGAGATAGAAAATAATAGGTGATTCTAGTTTCTGTCATGTTCTACCTTTCCAYGGTTCCAGGGCACAGCTCCTACAGCCTTCTGCAGAGCACTGATCTCATCATAGGGACCTAGGATCAGGGAGGTGCCAGTGTCCACCACGGCCTCACAGCCACCTTTACACAGCTTGACATCCTCTCCAACGCTCAAACTGCCAAAGACACCCAAATATTTAGTTAGAGAAATATACTGAACAAAAATATAAACGCAACATGCAACAATTTCAACAATTTTACTGAGTTACAGTTCATATAAGGAAATCAGTCAATTGAAATAAATGAATTAGACCTTAATCTATGGATTTCACATGACTGAACAGGAACGCAGCCATGGGTGGGCCTGGAAGGGCATAGGTCCACCCACAGGGGAGACAGGCCCAGCCAATCAAAATAMGTTTTTCCCCACAAAAGGGCTTTATTACAGACAGAAATACTCCTCAGTTTTATCAGCTGTCCGGGTGGCTGGTCTCAGACGATGCTGCAGGTGAAGAAGCCGGATGTGGAGGTCCTAGGCTGACATTGTTACACGTGGTCTGCGGTTGTGAGGCCAGTTGGACATACTGCCAAATTCTATAAAACGACGTTGGAGGCGACTTATGATAGAGAAATGAAAATTAGATTATCTGGCAACAGCTCTAGTGGACATTCCTGCAATCAGCATGCCAATGGCATACTCCCTCAAAACTTGGGACATCTGTGGCATTGTGTTGTGGGGAAAAAATACACATTTTAGAGTGGCCTTTCATTGTTCCCAACACAAGGTGCACCTGAGTAATGATCATGCAGTTTAATCAGCTTCTTGATATGCCACACCTGTCAGGTGGATGGATTATCTTGGCAAAGGAAACATTTTCACCAACAGGGATGTAAACAAATTTGTGCCCAACATTTTAGAGAAATAAGCTTTTTGTGCGTGTGAAAAAATTCTGGGACCTCTGATTTCAGTTCATGAAACTGTCTTATCCGGTGTCCTGTGTGAATTTAAGTATGCTCTCTCTAATTCTTTCTTTCTCTCTCTCRGAGGACCTGAGCCCTAGGACCATGCCTCAGGACTACCTGGCCTGATGACTTCTTGCTGTCCCCAGTCCACCTGGCCGTGCTGCTGCTCCAGTTTCAACTGTTCTGCCTGCGGCTATGGAACCCTGACCTGTTCACCGGACGTGCTACCTGTCCAGACTGCTGTTTTCAACTCTCTAGAGACAGCAGGAGCGGTAGAGATACTCTGAATGATCGGCTATGAAAAGCCAACTGACATTTACTCCTAAGGTGCTGACCTGTTGCACCATCTACAACCACTGTGATTATTATTATTTGACCCTGCTGGTCATTTATGAACATCTGAACATCTTGGCCATGTTCTGCTATAATCTCCACCCGGCACAGCCAGAAGAGGACTGGCCAACACTCAGAGCCTGGTTCCTCTCTAGGTTTCTTCCTAGGTTCTGGCCTTTCTAGGGAGTTTTTCCTAGCCACCATGCTTCTACACCTGCATTGCTTTCTGTTTGGGGTTTTAGGCTGGGTTTCTGTACAGCACTTTGAGATATCAGCTGATGTAAGAAGGGCTTTATAAATGAATTTGATTTGATTTGATTTGGATTTCTGCAATTAAACTGAACGTCTTTACTTCAGATCAACACAAACTTACTCATCCAATCCTCACCTCCGTACATTCGAAATGTGCCTGACACATTCTCAAAGCAACAGTATTCAATACTCAACTGAGGTACGAAACCATATTACTGAACACAGCATCCCCCCAACCCACTCTAGTTCACATAGTCATTAAGCCACGAGGGAGGAGCTATGACCCGTTGGGGTCTCCCAGTGTTCAGAAGTGCAGCTGATGGCAGGGGAACTGCAGGCATTTGAGGCCTGACTGGTGGAAGGGCCCTGAACTGAGCCTGGTGTAGGGTTGGAGGTGCATGAGACCCTTGATCTTGCTCATGCCCATAGTGAGTTGTGGACAGACAGGTCAGGAAAGGATACCCCACAGGCAAATGGACCTTTCTGAGGCGATTTGCATGCCAGCGGAATCCATCAGGAAGTTGGAATGTTGCAAGCCCTAGCTGTCGTTCCACTTTCAGGGGCTTGGACCAAAATGAGGAGAGCTTGTTCCGACAGTTGTCAGTCCTGATCCGCACCCAGTCCTGGGCTTTCAGGCTTAGTTGTTTCACTCTGTGAGACGTGTCATAACGTTGTTTCATCCATTGCTGTGCTGCTCCAACATAGGCTTGCCTTRCTGCAGCAGGCTTGTTCTTTTGTTTTGGGCAGAGACAGTCCAAAGGGAGTTTCAGTTCCCTACCAATCATCAGGGAGGCAGGAGACACCCCAGTGGTGGAGTGCTTGGTAACCCTGATGTGGAGTAGTATAAGGCACACCTGCCCGCCCATCCAGCATCACTACTCTGGACGGTTCTGACTTAGAATATGTGGACAACTACAAATACCTAGGTGTCTGGTTAGACTCTCCTTCCAGACTCACATTAAGCATCTCCAATCCAAAATTAAATCTAGAATTGGCTTCCTATTTTGCAACAAAGCATCCTTCACTCATGCTGCCAAACATACCCTCGTAAAACTGACCATCCTACCGATCCTCGACTTCGGCGATATCATTTACAAAATAGCCTCCAACACTCTACTCTACAAATTGGATGCAGTCTATCACAGTGGCATCCGATTTGTCACCAAAGCCCCATATACTACCACTGCAACCTGTATGCTTTTGTTGGCTGGCCCTCGCTTCATATTCGTCGCCAAACCCACTGGCACCAGGTCATCTATAAGTCTTTGCTAGGTAAAGCCCCGCCTTATCTCAGCTCACTGGTCACCATAGCAGCACCCACCCGTAGCACGTGCTCCAGAAGGTATATTTCACTGGTCACCCCCAAAGCCAATTCCTCCTTCGGCAGCCTCTCCTTCCAGTTCTCTGCTGCCAATGACTGGAACGAACTGCAAAATCACTGAAGCTGGAGACATATCTCCCTCACTAGCTTCAAGCACCAGCTGTCAGAGTAGCTCACAGATCACTGCACCTGTACATAGCCCATCTGTAAAAAGCCCATCCAACTACCTCATCTCCATACTGTTATTTATTTGATTTATTTTGCTCCTTTGCACTCCAGTATCTTTACTTGCACACTCATCTTCTGCACATTTATCACTCCAGGTTAATTGCTATATTGTATTGTTTTAGCCACTATGGCCTATTCATTGCCTTACCTCCCTTATCCTACCTCATTTGCACACACTGCATATAGACTTTTTTTTGTATTTCTTTTTGTTTTATTGACTGTATGTTTGTTATTCCATGTGTAACTCTGTGTTGTTGTTTGTGTCGCACTGCTTTGCTTTATCTTGGCCAGGTCGCAGTTGTAAATGAGAACTTGTTCTCAACTAGCCTACCTGGTTAAATAATGGTGAAATATATATATATTTTTTAAAAGCACAGAGCCACGTCAAAAAGTTATCCCTCAGCCAAGTTGGCTCGTATTCCTTCCTTCAGGGTTCTGTTCAAGCGTTCCATCCCCCTGTTTGCTTGAGGGTGGTACACAGCCGTCCAGATGTGCTTGATGGTTTGCTTTTCAAGGTACACAGACATATTATTCGAGACAAGCTGGGGACCATTGTCTGTCGTAATGGTGCTGGGCAACCCCCACTGACAGAACAGCTTATCCAGTGTTTGGATGATCATCTGTGAGGTAGTAGAGGACAACGGCACGGCTTCTGCCCATTTCGAATGCAAGTCATGAATGACCAGTAGAGCCATAGAGGCTTATGTCCGGAGCCCTGTGTGGCCAGCAGTGCTGTGAGGGCTTGATGGTCTGTGCGGAGTTTGAATGTTCTGCCTTACAATTACAAGTGCCAGTGCTCGCACGCCCACATGCAAGCCATGGCGTCCTACTCTCCCACAGAGTACTTTAGTTCAATCGGAGACAAGGCCCGTGAGGCAAARGCCACTGGCCATTCCACGCCTCCATGCAGTTGAGACAAAACAGCTCCAAGGGCCACTGCCGAGGCATTACAGGGGACAATCGTTTGTGTTGATGTGTCACAGTGAGCCAGTGTTGGTGTCGATGTAAGCTGCACCTTGAGCTCCTGCACAGCATCCCGACAGTCCTGAGTCCATGTCCATGGTGCATCTTTTTTCAGAAGCTGTCAAAGAGGAGCAGTTGTTCACGGCCCTGAGGTCCATGTGTAACCGATGTGAAATGGCTAGCTTGTTAGCGGTGGTGCGCGCTAATAGCGTTTCAATCGGTGACGTCACTTGCTCTGAGGACCTTGAAGTAGTTGTTCCCCTTGCTCTGCAAGGGGCGCGGCTTTTGTGGAGAGAGGGGAACAACTACTTCAGGGTTCTCAGAGCGAGTGACGTCACCGATTGAAACGCTATTAGCGTGCACCACCGCTAACTAGCTAGCCATTTCACATCGGTTACACATACAGATCCAAAGATCGCCATTTTTCTTGGGCACAACGACCAGGTTTGAGACCCATGGCGAGGTGTCAAGGACGTTGTCAAGTCCCTTGTCAATGGGCTCCCGAAGGGTCAGCGGAACCCTCCACAATGGCTGGATTACTGGTTTGACCTCTTTGTTGACTGTAGGCCGGTGGACAAAACCTCTGAGGTGACCTGGCCCCTCAAACAGTTGTGAGTACTCCATAGGCACTAGTGCAGGCAACGTAAAACTGGCTGGCCGGCGTGGTTTTGTTGTTGTAACAGACTGGCAGTGAGACAGTTCCAATGATTGAGATCAGTGTGTGGTTGTAGCTGTAGAGGGATACTGCTGGTCTCTGCAGTGGAACATGTGAGAAGAATTAGTCATAAGTGGCTTTGTTCAAAAGTGACATATTTGCTTCAGTGTCAGTCACCAGTGAGGTTTTAACACCCTCGATGTAGCAGTCACATTGCTTGGCCGCAACTGAGTCATCATGTACAGAGTTAATGGAGACTGGTGAACTTCGACATCTGCATTGCTTGTTGTTTGTTAGGCTGGGTTTCTCTACAGCACTTTGTGATATCTGCTGATGTAAAAAGGGCTTTATGAATACATTTAATTGATTGATTGATCTTCTCGATGCTGTCCTGCCACTGCTGAATTACAACAACGGGCAAAATGATTGTATTTTTGCAGTTCTTGCAGCGTTGCTCTTTTGACATGTAGACTGTTCCACAATTAGAACAACGTCGCCCCCCCAGTGGTTTCCTGCACATTTTGGACTGGTGCCTCAGCCAGTGTGTGAAGCCCTGCCCCTTGAGATGCACTCTGTAGGCCAGTGAGAACAACTTCCATTTGTTTTCCAACAGTAAGTGTTTTCTCCAGTGTCAGATCATCAGTCTTTAACAACAATTTCTCCATCAGTGGAGAACATGACGTTTTTTCAATGATTTGATCATGTACAAATTAGTTTTCTAGTGGTCCCAATCTGCATGGTCCCACTAGGTACTGTGCTACGGACTCACCCGGMAGTTGGGCTCGTTGTCTGAAGAGAAAACAATCCATGATCACACTGAGCTACTGTAGTGTTCCTCCAGAGCTTGGGCAGCCGATGTAAAYTTGTTCTCCACTGGCTGCAAAGTGGAGGAGACACATTGTCCCTCAGCGCCGAGATAGCGGAGGAGAATCGCCCGTTTGTGTGCGTTGGCAGCTCCATGCAGATTGATAGCTACCATATACAACTGAAAGGATTGACACCAGTGATTCCATGGAACAGGTGGATCTCCAAGGACCGGGAGAAATAGAGATGGTGGAGGTAAGCTAAACTCAGCCATCCTAGTSGCCAAATGTTACAAATGCACGGAGGCTTGTTGTGCAATTAAACTGAACGTCTTTACTTCAGATCAACATGTTAACAACTAGTACCAACTCACCCATCCTATCCTCACACCTCCGTACACGCACAATTTGCCTGATACATTCTTAAAGCAACAGTATTCAATACACAACTGAGCTACGACACAAATTACTGAACACAACAGACCGGTATACACCCACATTATTCTGTTGTTGGGATATGCCGATACCCTTACTAAACAGAAAAGTTGATTTTTAACATACTTAATTAAAATATTTTTGGGGAAAAAACTATTTCACACATATTGTAATTTCATAGAAATCTGAAAACAATGGACAGTTACTTTAAAATAAAATACACTGGTTGTAATAAATACACTGGATGTAATAAATACACGGGCTGTAATAAATACACTGGTTAGCAGCACTAACCCGTCCATGTGGATGTTCCAGAGGTCCTTTGTGGTGATGTTGACATAGTGGAAGTCCCCGGTGTAGTATGCAGGGTCAGTCCCTCCCAGCACTAGCTGTCCCCCTGGCTGGTTGGAGGAGATCCTGTCACAGAACAGTAGCGCCCATCAGAAGACAGCATCTGCAGTACATTTCCAGTGGCACAAGTAGATTTCTAAAAGTGCCATGTTAACTTACAGCTCATTCAGATCTCCCTTGGGAAAGAGTTCTTCTCAATGGGACTTTCTGGATAAATAGGTATAAAATACAATAATGATCTGCGTTCCACTTCACTATCGCCACTCACTTGTGGTTGAGGTAGAAGGAGAAAACATTCTCCGCCAACAGCTTCTCTTTCATTATGTTGTCAAAGACAGGGCTCATGGCATCATTTGTTGGGTAAGACAGTCCCAGAACTCCATCGAACTTAGCACCAACGAAGTTCGCTCCATATATCTTGACGGCCTCACCAAACACCTGATCTTTTAYGGATACACTTCCAATCTGACAGAAGAGCAAAGCAGATTATTTAAAACTATATAATCTGTCAGTGGCAGCCATTAATTTCTCCTCCTTTCCAAACTCACTATGCACGTATCCTGGCTGAGGTACCCAGTTACACTTCCCAGTCCATAATCCATTGAAAACTTTCTTCCACCCTTGACATATGTGCTGGACTGGGTATCATTGTATTTCCAGTGAATCACTGCAATACAACGTTAAACATACATTATCAGTTTGATATGGTGTTTTCTGAACAAAAAACTAGCTAAGACAGGAAGTCACAATTCTCATGTTTATTCCTAGTATTGACATAAATGATGTCACTCAGACATGAAATCAGCCTTGGATTTTAACTCTTAACTCTCTATCTTTATTTTTAAACCTTATATCCATTTACTTCAAAATTACAATGAATGTGCAAAACATTAGAAACACCTTCCTATTATTGAGTTGCACCCCCTTTTGCACTCAGAATAGCCTCAATTCATCAGGGCATGAACTCTACAAGGTGTCGAAAGCATTCCACAGGGATGCTGGCCCATGTTGACTCCAATGCTTCCCATAGTTATGTCAAGTTGGCTGGATGTCCTTTGGGTGGTGGACCATTTTTGATACACACAGGAAACTGTTGAGCATGAAAAACCCAGCAGCATTGCAGTTCTTGACACACTCAAACCAATGCACCTGGCACCTACTACCATGCCCTGTTCTAAGGCACTTAAATATTTTGTCTTGCCCATTCACCATTTGAATGGCACACATACACAACCTATATCTAAATTGTCTCAAGGCYTAAAAGTCCTTCTTTAGCCTGTCTCCTCCCCTTCATCTGCACTGATTGAAGTGGTTTTAAAATATGACATCAATAAGGGATCATAGTTTTCACCTGGATTCACCTGGTCAGTCTGTCATGGAAAGAGCAGTGTTCTTAATGTTTTGTACACTCAGTGTATATTTCCATAAGCCTTTAACTTTCCTATACCCTGGCTGTGCTAACATTACATTGCAGTAACATATGATATACATGATATTCCTAAAGTAAAAATGTTTTGTACTTTAAGTGTATATTCTACAGGGAATAGTCTGAGAAAATGCTACCCATGTGCACAGTGCATGATGAGAGACTTACAGCATGTGATGTCAGTGACGGAGCACTTGGAAGAAGGCACCCAGAGATTGTTGGATCCAGTGTCAAAGGTCACCCTGAACATTTGAGGTGGGGTTCCTAAACGAATCTCTCCATAGAACTGAGCCTGAAGACACAATCACATCAACGATGAAGAAGACATATCAAAACCAATGCATAATGAGTAATGCATAATGGGTGAAGTATGACTTGAGTTACTGTGCATAAGGCCACTTACTGTGCAAATTAAATTGGACTTTTATATGACTTATACTGTGCATAAGGCGGGCAGACACTTACATCAACATAGTTCCTCAGAGCCACTTTGCTGGACCCACTGGCGTCATCGTCCTCAAAGTTGTCGGAGTAGGAATCATGGAGTAAACGACTGAAATCCCTCTCTGAGTCAGACATWGATTGTCTCAAGGAGTTACACTTTGTGAGGGGTATACTGGATAGCAAAATAAACAAAAAAGGTACACAGGACATAAGGATATTTTCAGTGCCTCTAGGACCTTTGTCGAGCCTTCACTAAGTATGAACGAAAAAGGTCTCTAGACTAGTAATAATGTTTTAAGCAGTATACTTTTATATAGATCTGCAGCAATCTATTTTTATCACTACATAATTCATATAGAATTAATGCATAATTTAGGTAATGTCCAGTTGCAAACCACACATTACTAATGCAGTTAATAATGTAGTTATATAAATGAACTAGAAATGCTATTAAAAACACATCTGCTGTGTATCATACCGTATGAGTGACTCGGACGTCCACGCACATGCTGCTAACACACAGAGATATAAAATCTTCATTTTGAGGCTTTCTTGTGGTTGTTGTCAATGCAAATTCTGATGGCTTCTCTACCACTGCTCTGGCGTTGGACAGTAGAGTAAGGATCCATACACTGGATAGCGTCTCTCCTGAGAGCAGTTTATACAAATCATTGTTTGCTTGTTTCTGTGTACTTGTCACTCCTGTCATCCAACTCATTACCTACCTGAGGCTAATTCACAGGTTCAAATATTGGAGCTGAGCTAATTCTTATTGATGTTAGACTATGCCGGCTGCAGGCAGCCTAGCAGTTAAGAGTGTTGGGACAGCAACCAAAATGTTGCTGGTTCAAATCCCCAAGCCGACTAGGTGAAAGATCTGTCAATGTGCCCTTGAGCAAGGCATTTAACCCTAATTGCTCCAGGGTCGCCATCAATAATGGCTGATCCCTCCCTGTGACCTCACTCTCAGAGGGTCTCTCAGGGGGAGTTGGGATATGCAAAAATCACATTTCCAATTCACGCATGCATATAAAACACACTTGTGTGAAACTGGACAAATATAAGCACCCACCTAATTATTATCATGCACCGCTCCACCTCAGGAAGAATGTGTGTCATTCAGAATGCATTTTGTGCTTCTGCTCTTGGAGTTTATTCAATATTTTGTCGTTGTGTAAATTAATATTGAAATATTATGTTAATCTTGATTGCTTCACACCGCGTGGCCGCTGCTACTCTAACCTGGTGGTCCCAGCGCGCACGACCCACGTGGAGTTCCAGGTCTCAGGCAGCCTCTGGAACTGCCGATCTGCGGCCAACAAGGCAGAGTTCATCTCAGCCTATGCTTCCCTCCAGTCCCTCGACTTCTTGGCACTGACGGAAACATGGATTACCACTGATAACACTGCTACTCCTACTGCTCTCTCCTCGTCTGCCCACGTGTTCTCGCACACCCCGAGAGCTTCTGGTCAGCGGGGTGGTGGCACTGGGATCCTCATCTCTCCCAAGTGGACATTCTCTCTTTCTCCCCTGACCCATCTGTCTATCGCCTCCTTTGAATTCCATGCTGTCACAGTTACCAGCCCTTTCAAGCTTAACATCCTTATCATTTATCGCCCTCCAGGTTCCCTTGGGAGTTCATCAATGAGCTTGACGCCCTGATAAGTTCCTTTCCTGAGGATGGCTCACCTCTCACAGTTCTGGGTGACTTTAACCTCCCCACGTCTACCTTTGACTCATTCCTCTCTGCCTCCTCTTTCCACTCCTCTCCTCTTTTGACCTCACCCTCTCACCTTCCCCCCTACTCACAAGGCAGGCAATACGCTTGACCTCATCTTTACTAGATGCTGTTCTTCCACTAATCTCATTGCAACTCCCCTCCAAGTCTCTGACCACTACCTTGATCCTTTTCCCTCTCGCTCTCATCCAACACTTCCCACACTGCCCCTACTCGGATGGTATCGCGCCGTCCAACCTTCGCTCTCTCTCCCCCGCTACTCTCTCCTCTTCCATCCTATCATCTCTTCCCTCTGCTCAAACCTTCTCCAACCTATCTCCTGATTCTGCCTCCTCAACCCTCCTCTCCTCCCTTTCTGCATCCTTTGACTCTCTATGTCCCCTATCCTCCAGGCCGGCTCGGTCCTCCCCTCCTGCTCCGTGGCTCGACGACTCATTGCGAGCTCACAGAACAGGGCTCCGGGCACCGAGCGAAATGGAGGAAAACTCGCCTCCCTGCGGACCTGGCATCCTTTCACTCCCTCCTCTCTACATCTCCTCTTCTGTCTCTGCTGCTAAAGCCAATTTCTACCACTCTAAATTCCAAGCATCTGCCTCTAACCCTAGGAAGCTCTTTGCCACCTTCTCCTCCCTCCTGAATCCTCCCCCCCTCCTCCCCCTCCTCCCTCTCTGCTGATGACTTCGTCAACCATTTTGAAAAGAAGGTCGACGACATCCGATCCTCGTTTGCTAAGTCAAACGACACCGCTGGTTCTGCTCACACTGCCCTACCCTGTGCTTTGACCTCTTTCTCCCCTCTCTCTCCAGATGAAATCTCGCGTCTTGTGGACGGCCGGCCGCCCAACAACCGCCCGCTTGACCCTATCCCTCCTCTCTTCTCCAGACCATTTCGGAGACATTCTCCCTTACCTCACCTCGCTCATCAACTCATCCTTGACCGCTGGCTACGTCCCTTCCGTCTTCAAGAGAGCGAGAGTTGCACCCCTTCTGAAAAAACCTACACTCGATCCCTCCGATGTCAACAACTACAGACCAGTATCCCTTCTTTCTTTTCTCTCCAAAACTCTTGAACGTGCCGTCCTTGGCCAGCTCTCCTGCTATCTCTCTAGAATGACCTTCTTGATCCAAATCAGTCAGGTTCAAGACTAGTCATTCAACTGAGACTGCTCTTCTCTTGTGTCACGGAGGCGCTCCGCACTGCTAAAGCTAACTCTCTCTCCTCTGCTCTCATCCTTCTAGACCTATCGGCTGCCTTGATACTGTGAACCATCAGATCCTCCTCTCCACCCTCTCCGAGCTGGGCATCTCCGGCGCGGCCCACGCTTGGATTGCGTCCTACCTGACAGGTCGCTCCTAACAGGTGGCGTGGCGAGAATCTGTCTCCGCACCACGTGCTCTCACCACTGGTGTCCCCCAGGGCTGTTCTAGGCCCTCTCCTATTCTCGCTATACACCAAGTCACTTGGCTCTTGTCATATCCTCACATGGTCTCTCCTATCATTGCTATGCAGACGACACACAATTAATCTTCTCCTTTCCCCCCTGATAACCAGGTGGTGAATCGCATCTCTGCATGTCGGCAGACATATCAGTGTGGATGACGGATCACCACCTCAAGCTGAACCTCGGCAGAACGGAGCTGCTCTTCCTCCCGGGAAGGACTGCCCGTTCCATTATCTCGCCATCACGGTTGACAACTCCATTGTGTCCTCCTCCCAGAGTGCTAAGAACCTTGGCGGGATCCTGGACAACACCCTGTCGTTCTCAACTAACATCAAGGCGGTGACCCGTTCCTGTAGGTTCATGCTCTACAACATTCGCAGAGTACGACCCTGCCTCACGCAGGAAGCGGCGCAGTCCTAATCCAGGCACTTGTCATCTCCCGTCTGGATTACTGCAACTCGCTGTTGGCTGGGCTCCCTGCCTGTGCCATTAAACCCCTACAACTCATCCAGAACGCCGCAGCCCGTCTGGTGTTCAACTTTCCCAAGTTCTCTCACGTCACCCCGCTCCTCCGCTCTCTCCACTGGCTTCCAGTTGAAGCTCGCATCCGTTACAAGACCATGGTGCTTGCCTACGGAACTGTGAGGGGAACGGCACCTCCGTACTTCAGGCTCTGATCAGGCCCTACACCCAAACAAGGGCACTGCGTTCATCCACCTCTGGCCTGCTCGCCTCCCTACCTCTGGGAAGTACAGTTCCCGCTCAGCCCAGTCAAAACTGTTCGCTGCTCTGGCACCCCAATGGTGGAACAAACTCCCTCACGACGCCAGGTCAGCGGAGTCAATCACCACCTTCCGGAGACACCTGAAACCCCACCTCTTTAAGGAATACCTAGGATAGGATAAAGTAATCCTTCTAACCCCCCCCCCCCTTTACAAGAGTTAGATGCACTATTGTAAAGTGGTTGTTCCACTGGATATCATAAGGTGAATGCACCAATTTGTAAGTCGCTCTGGATAAGAGCGTCTGCTAAATGACTTAAATGTAAATGTAATGTAAAATGTTTAATTTGTACAATCTGTTTAAGCAGTTACTTCAATGATATACTGAAGGTGGCAGCTGTTGTATGAATGATGAATGATAAACGCGCCAGTGAAATATGTAAAACTGGATCCAAAAAGCTTGCAAAAAAAAGTTAATCTGAAATTCTAACAGAAAAATATCCCAAAATATGCAGTATCTTCTCCCCATCGGTCTGCCATCAATCATGACATCGTGGTGACCCCCTCCATGTGATACAGGCCGTCGAACAATTTGAAAACTCTAAACAAACAACAACATGAAGCGCTATCTATCCAAAACGGAGATGTATGGATAAACCACTTCTCCAATATTTTGGCTCTATAACAAAGAACAAACAATAAAAACATATACACGATCAAATACAAATATTAGAGACTACCATAACCCACTGAATTCTCCAATTACATTGAGTGAACTACAGGACAAAATACAAACCCTCCAACCCAAAAAGGCATGTGGGGTTGATGGTATCTTAAATTAAATGATAAAATATACAGACTACAAATTCCAATTGGCTATACTTAAACTCTTTAACATCATCCTCAGCTCTGGCATCTTCTCCAATATTCGGAACCAAAGACTGATCACCCCAATACACAAAAGTGGAGACAAATTTGACCCCAATAACCACCGGGGGTCAACAGCAACCTTGGGAAAATCATCTGCATTATCATTAACAGAAGACTCGTACATTTCCTCAGTGAAAACAATGTACTGAGAAAAAAATGTATTGGCTTTTTACCAAATGACCATACAACAGACCACGTAGTCACCCTGCACACCCTAATTGACAATCAAACAAACCAAAACAAAGGCAAAGTCTTCTCATGCTTTGTTGATTTCAAAAGCTTTCGACTCAATTTGGCATGAGGGTCTTCTATATGGAAAGAGGTGTTGTGGGAAAAACAAATAMAACATTAATAAATCCATGTACACAAACAACAAATGTGCGGTTAAAATTGGCAAAAAACACACACATTTCTTTCCACAGGGCAGCTTAAGCCCCACCCTCTTCAACATATATATCAACGAATTGGCAAGGGCACTAGAACAGTCTGCAGCACCCGGCCTCACCCTACTAGAATCTGAAGTCAAATGTCTACTGTTTGCTGATGATCTGGCGCTTCTGTCCCCAACCAGGGCCTACAGCAGCACCTAGATCTTCTGCACAGATTCTGTTAGACCTGGGCCCTGACAGTAAATCTCAGTAAAACAAAAATAATGGTGTTCCAAAAAAGTACCAGTTGCCAGGACCACAAATACAAATTCCATCTAGACACCGTTGCCCTAGAGCACACAAAAAACGATACATACCTCGTCCTAAACATCAGTGCCACAGGTAACTTCCACAAAGCTGTGAACAATCTGAGAGACAAGGGAAGAAGTGGCTTCCATGCCATCAAAAGGAGCATAACATTTCACATACCAATTACGATCTGGCTAAAAAAATACTTCAATCAGGTATAGCACCCATTGCCCTTTATGGTTGTGAGGTCTGGGGTCCGCTCACCAACCAAGAATTCACAAAATGGGACAAACACCGAATTGAGACTCTGCATGCAGAATTCTGCAAAAATATCCTCTTTGTACATCGTAAAACACCAAATAATGCATGCAGAGCAAAATTAGACCAATACCAGCTAATTATCAAAATCCAGGAAAGAGCTGTTAAATTCTCCAACCACCAAAAAGGAAGCGATTCCCAAACCTTCCATAACAAAGCCATCACCTACAGAGAGATTAACCTGGAGAAGAACTCCCTAAGCAAGCTGGTCCTGGAGATCTGTTCACAAACACAAACAGACCCCCAGGACAGCAACACAGTTAGACCCAACCAAATCATGAGAAAACATAGATAATTACTAGACACATTGGAAAGTTTTACAAAAAAACTGAGAGAACTAGAATGCTATTTGGCCCTAAACAGAGAGTACACAGTAGCAGAATACCTGCCACTGTGACTGACCCAAAATTAAGGAAATCTTTGACTTGCTATTGAGAAAGGCTGCCGTAGGCAGACCTGGCTCTCAAGAGAAGACAGGCCATGTGCACATTGGCCATAAAATTAGGTGGAAACTGAGCTGCACTTCCTAACCTCCTGACAAATTGATGACCATATTAGAGACTCATATTTCCCTGAGATTACACAGACCTACAAAGAATTTGAAAACAAATCCAGTTTTTATAAACTCCCATATCTATTGGGTGAAATACCACAGTGTGCCATCACAGCAGCAAGATTTGTGACCTGTTGCCACAAGAAAAGGGCAACCCGTGAAGAACAAACACCATTGTAAATAGAACCTATATTTATATTTAGTTATTTTCCCTTTGTACTTTAACTATTTGAACATCATTACAATACTGTATATAGACATAATATGGCATTTGAAATGTCTTTATTATTTTGGAACTTTTGAGAGTGTAATGATTACTGTGCATTTTCTTAATTATTTATTTCACTTTTGTTTATTATCTATATCACCTGCTTTGGCAATGTAAAAATATTTTTCCCATGCCAACAATGCCCCTTCAATTGAAATTGAATTGAGAGACGGAGAGAAACAGAGAGAGTGTAACGGTTCCGTAACATCAGACGCTGGGAGATGGGAAGCAAGTGCAGGGTGAGGATTTAATAATAAATAGACATGAAACTAAACAACAACAGCGTCTGGACAAGAGAAACAAAACAACATCAATGCAGACACAGGAATGAAACTGAGGAAGTGACAGATATAGGGGAGGCAATCAATGACGTGGTGGAGTCTAGGTGAGTCTGATGAAGCGCTGGTGCGCGCAACGATGGTGACAGGTGTGCGTCATGATGAGCAGCTTGGCTGCCTCGAGCGCAAGAGAAGGGAAGCGGGAGCAGACGTGAGAGAGAGAGAAAGAGAAAGAGAGAGAGAGAGAGAGAGAGAGAGAGAGAGAGAGAGAGAGAGCAAGGGAGAGAGAGATAGACAGGGAGAGAAAGAAAGAGAGACAGAGACAGACAAGAGGCAGAGAAAGAGAGAGAGAGAGTACATTTTTATTTTTTATTTCACTTTTGTTTATAATGTACTTAATATATGTTTCCCATGCCAATAAAGCCCTTAAATTGAATTGAGAGAGAGACCACAGTGACTGATCCAAACTTAAGGAAAGCTTTGACTATGTGCAGACTCAGTGAGCATAACCTTGACAGACCTGGCTCTCAAGAGAAGAAAGGCTATGTGCACACGGCCCACAAAATGAGGTGGAAACTGAGATGCACTTCCTAACCTCCTGCCAAATTTATGACCATATTAGAGACACATATTTCCCTCAGATTACATAAATCCACAAAGAATTCGAAAACAAACCCAATTTTGATAAACTCCCATATCTATTGGGTGAAATACCAGTGTGYCATCACAGCAGCAACATTTGTGACCCATTGCCACAAGAAAAGGGCAACCAGTGAAGAACAAACACCATTGTAAATACAACCCATATTTATGTTAATTTATTTTCCCTTTTGTACTTTAACTAGTTGCACATAATATGACATTTGAAATGTCTTTATTCTTTTGAAACGTTTGTGAGTGTAATTTTACTGTCATTTTATTTCACATTTGTTTATTATCTACTTCACTTGCTTTGGCTATGTTAACATATGTTTCTCATGCCAATAAAGCCCTCACAGTAAATTGAATTGAGAGAGAGTGGTGGGGGGTGGGGGGGGATTTAATCACCATTCATTTTGTAAGGCCTTGCAATCATCATTGATATCTGTTGACAGGTACAGCTTCAGATTATTTGGTTGCAGGCTCTAAATGGAATCCTCCTTGTCGCAGAAGTAAAATCTGCTAATATCAACAACTTTTGGGGAATACAAGAAATACAACAACCAGTTTGTGATAATTACATGTTAACTAGGCCTACACAAGGATGACCTAAAAATGACTACCTAAAAATAAAGTAAGAACACTGTTCTTGAAAATAAGTATTCATCTTACATGTGTTGTTGTCATTCTCTTCCATACCCCTWTTGTAGCTCAACGTTTATGCCATACCATAATGTTTTGCACTGGCAATTATCTTTGAGTGTTTTTCTTTACTGTCATTGGCCAGCAGAATCACATCAAACAGCAATATATCATCAGGGTTCATAGTCAGCAGTCTTTCATTCACTACCTGGATGGTCTGAGGAGGATGAAAGCATGCAAAACAAACTTCCTTTCTGAAGAAAGATGTATTCAAAGTATTCATGTATTCATGAATAAATGAATTGCTACATCTGTGTATTTTACTAACTGTGCATACAGAATGGATGCTTAAAATTGTGAATGTTCACCTTGATGAACGAAAAAGCATCTCCCTTTCTGTTTCTCCATGGACTTGCTCAGCTTCAGCTGCTGGTGCAAACAATTGCATCTGATTACATTTCAACAACCACAGCCTGAGTTGAGTCTCTCTAGAGACAGAAATAAACATGAAATAATATAGTTAAAACATTGACAATACCCCATAGCATTCAAGTAGTTGTTCTGTTGACTATTATGAGAAACTGCAACTAGACGGTTTTGCCGCAGGATATTTGTCTTTGTCTCACCGACCAGACAGTTTTGCAGATTAGGGTTGAATATTTTCCAGGTATTTTACAAATGTTCCATCCCGGGAATAAATCACTTTTCTCCCGGGTAACTCGGTGTTTCCCGCCAAAACCGGAAGTGGAATTCAAATTACAGATTTGATTGAAAATTCAAGCATGATGCTACCTGAGCCCGATGAGCCATACATTAAAGAAATTTTATGAGCCCAAGCCCAAAAAAGCCCAAATGATTGTGCCTTTATCCAATACATATATGATACAGTATACAGGCTACTGCACATTACGCACTACATAAAAACATAAAAGCCCATAGATGTAGCTAGCTACAGTTGAAGTCGGGAGTTTACATACACCTTAGCCAAATACATTTAAACTCAGTTTTTCACAATTCCTGACATTTAATCCTAGTAAAAATTCCCTGTTTTAAGTCAGTTAGGATCACCACTTTATTTTAAGAATGTGAAATGTCAGAATAATAGTAGAGAGAATAGTTTATTTCAGCTTTTATTTCTTTCATCACATTCCCAGTGGGTCAGAAGTTTACATACACTAAATTATTATTTGGTAGCATTGCCTTTAAATTGTTTAACTTGGGTCAAACGTTTCGGGTAGCCTTCCACAAGCTTCACACAATAAGTGGGGTTTTTCATTACTCCTGTGACAGAGCTGGTGTAACTGAGTCAGGTTTGTAGGCCTCCTTGCTCGCTCACCCTTTTTCAGTTCTGTTCACAAATTTTCTATAGGCTTGAGGTCAGGGCATTGTGATGGCCACTCATATACCTTGACTTTGTTGTCTTTAAGCCATTTTGCCACAACTTTGGAAGTATGCTTGGGGTCATTGTCCATTTGGAAGACCCATTTGCGACCAAGCTTTAACTTCCTGACTGATGTCTTGAGATGTTGCTTCAATATATCCACATTATTTTCCTACCTCATCATGCCATCTATTTTGTGAAGTGCACCAGTTGCTCCTGCAGCAAAGCACCCCCACAACATGATGCTGCCACCCCAGTGCTTCACGGTTGGGATGGTGTTCTTCAGCTTGCAAGCCTCCCCTTTATCCTCCAAACATAACGATGGTCCTTATGGCCAAACAGTTGTGTTTTTGTTTCATCAGACCAGAGGACATTTCTCCAAAATGTACGATCTTTGTCCCYATGTGCAGTTGCAAACCGTAGTCTGGCTTTTTTTATGGCGGTTTTGGAGAAGTGGCTTCTTCCTTGCTGAGCGGCCTTTCAGGTTATGTCGATATAGGACTTGTTTTACTGTGGATATAGATACTTTTCTACCTGTTTCCTCTAGGTCCTTTGCTGTTGTTCTGGTATTGATTTGCACTTTTCAGACCAAAGTACGTTCATCTCTAGGAGACAGAACGCGTCTCCTTCCTGAGCGGTATGACGGCTGCGTGGACCCATGATGTTTATACTTGCATACTATTGTTTGTACAGTTGAACGTGGTACCTTCAGGCGTTTGGAAATTGCTCCCAAGGATGAACCAGACTTGTGGAGGTCTACAATTWTTTTTCTGAGGTCTTGGCTGATTTCTTTAGATTTTTCCATGATGTCAAGCAAAGAGGCACTGAGTTTGAAGGTAGGCCTTGAAATACATCAGGTACACCTCCAATTGACTCAAATGATGTAAATGAGCCTATCAGAAGCTTCTAAAGCCATGACATTTTCTGGAGTTCTCGAAGCTGTTTGAAGGCACAGTCAACTTAGAGTATATAAACTTCTGACCCACTGGAATTGTGATACAGTGAATTATAAGTGAAATAATCTGTCTGTAAACAATTGTTGGAAAAATTACTTGTGTCATGCACAAAGTAGATGTCCTAACCGAAGAAATTTGTGGAGTGGTTGAAAAACGAGTTTTAATGACTCCAACCTAAGGGTATGTAAACTTCCAACTTCAACTGTATATGCTCTCTTGGGTAAATAAATGACACAAACTCCAGTAGGCTAATCTTTCTGAGTGTGAACTGTATTACTGTAGGCCTAGTGTATTGTTTTATACTGTATTATATGGACTGGAATTATGCTCCTCGTTCAAACCATGATCAAGTTGGGAGAGAACATGCAATTCTGGTGTAGCACATGCGAATTTGATTTAAATTTTGAATTATAATATAATATTATATATATTATATATACAATATTTCCCCTAATATTATAGCCTACGTCCTCTTTCTCTATTGTTGCTTCATTTGTTCCTCGCTTTCAACAGTTCAATTAAATACGTTTCGTTGTCCTTATCTTCATAATTCTAACGACATGCTTGCATAATATAAAACTAGAATTAGATGCAGACAGCTTCCACTTCTCTTCACGAAGATTGCATGATTATGGGTCTGAATAAATAAATGCTATAGCCTACGGGCCATCGCGCGTTCGCCCTTCTTTCAAACTACCCGTGAGTTCTAAAGGCTGCTTTATTTAACATTCAGCAAACAAGAGCTTGCATCCCTCTTTGAATAGTCTATTGGTATAATAAATGCACACAAAAAAATGACCAGAAAGCTATTCTAGTCTAGCTTTTCTTGCATGGGACTCAAAGAGCTGAGGAGCTATTTTTTAAGGAGAGAGCCCAGCGGAGCACAGGTGCTTGCGTATTGCGCAAGAGACAGAGGCTATAAGTTAGAAGATTATTATGCATAGCCCATCATTCATTGGCTAAATATAAGGCTAATACGGCATTGAATGTATTTCTTGAAAGAGGTAGGCTAGGACATCTATATACAGTATATGCCTATATCCATCTTAAACGGGATCATCTATTTTGGATGATTGACCATACAGGGAGCAGAGATAATTATTATTTTTATTATTGGAGAAACACCAGTACACATACATACAATAAGTATTAAAAAAACAGACTGTCACGCCTGCTCCAGCTCTCCCTCTCTAGCGCTCGAGGGCTGCCCTTCATCATGCACACCTGTCACCATCATTAAGCGCAGGAAAGCTCATTGGACTCACCTGGACTCCTTCCCTTTGTTGATTGCCCGGTCTATAACTGCCATGTTTGTTCCCTGTGTCTGCATTAATGTTGTTATGTGTTTACGTCCAGGCGCTGTCCTGTCCTGTCCCGTCCTGTCCCATGTCGTCGCCATTAAATGTTTCCTCCATGTACCTGCTACTTGTCTCTACCAGCGTCGACCCTTACACAGACAATTATAACATGTGCTAAGGGGTACAACAAATTACAGATTATACAAAGAACTTAAAAGATACACACATATTGATTGTTTGACAGCTTTCTTATTAAAATTATGTAGAATGGTCTTAATGTACTGCTCAATTAGTGAATTTACCACAATTAGATTTATGAGGTAAAATTGTTTTTCTTTATCCTTATTATAGTTAAGGAAACCGACCAGCACGTTCTCCCATAATAAACAAAAGTCATCAACAATATTAACAATTATAAAACTATAATTATCTTGCCATCATTTCTTTACATGTAGACAATGCCAAAATAAATGCAAAACTGTTTCTGGATGCTCAACACAAAAAGTACTGTTAATGTTAATGTCTTTTTTGAATTTCTTCAGGTAATGATTTGCAGGGTAATACTTATGGGTTATTCTGAAAGAGACCTCTTTGACCAAGCAGGTATTTGTTTGGTAATAACCATACTTTTTTCCAACAGATATTATCAAATCAAAATCAAATCAAACTTTATTTGCCACATGCGCCGAATACAACAAGTGTAGACTTTACCGTGAAATGCTTACTTACGAGTCCTTAACCAACAGTACAGTTCAAGAAGAAGAAATATGTACCAAGTAGGCAAAAATAAAAAGTAATAATAAAAAGTAACACAATAAGAATAACAATAACCAGGCTATATACAGGGGGCACCGGTACCGAGTCAGTGTGCAGTCTCCGACAATTTTATGGGCTTTCCTCTGACACCGCCTGTTATATAGGTCCTGGATGGCAGGAAGCTTGGCCCCAGTGATGTACTGGGCCGTTCGCACTACCCTCTGTAGCGCCTTACGGTCAGATGCCGAGCAGTTGCCATACCAGGCGGTGATGCAACCGGTCAGGGTGCTCTCGATGTTGCAGCTGTAGAACCTTTTGAGGATTTGATGCCAAATATTTTCAGTCAGGAATAGGCTGATGACTCTGCCATAATCATGCCACAACAGGAACCAGGATTTGTCGGACCAGGCAAAGTTTTTCCGCTCTTCAGTTGTCCAGTGTTGGTGATCGCGTGTCCACTGGAGCCGCTTCTTCTTGTTTTTAGCTGATGGAAGTGAAACCCGGTGTGGTTGTCTGCTGCAATAGCCCATCCGTGACAAGGATGCCAAATCTTTTCAGTCTCCTGAGGGGGAAAAGGTTTTGTCGTGCCCTCTTCACAACTGTCTTGGTATGTTTGGACTATGATAGTTCGTTGGTGATGTGGACACCAAGGAACTTAACTCTTGACCCGCTCCACTACAGCCCCGTCGATGTTAATGGGGGCCTGTTCGGCCCGCCTTTTCCTGTAGTCCACGATCAGTTCCTTTGTCTTGCTCACATTGAGGGAGAGGTTGTTGTCCTGGCACCACACTGTCAGTTCTCTGATCTCCTCCCTATAGGCCATCTCATCATTGTCGGTGATCAGGCCTACCACTGTTGTCATCAGCAAACTTAATGATGCTGTTGGAGTCGTGTTTGGCCACGCAATCGTGGGTGAACAGGGAATACAGGAGGGGACTAAGTACACACCCCATGAGGGGCCCCAGTGTTAAGGATCAGCGTGGCAGACGTGTTGTTGCCTACTCTTACCACCTGGGGGTGGCCAGTCAGGAAATCCAGGATCCAGTTGCAGAGGGAGGTGTTTAGTCCCAGAGTCCTTAGCTTACTGATGATTTTCGTGGGCACTATGGTGCTGAATGCTGAGCTGTAGTCAATGAACAGCATTCTCACATAGGTGTTCCTTTTGAACAGGTGAGAAAGGGCAGTGTTGAGTGCGATTGAGATTGCATCATCTGTGGATCTGTTGGGGCGGTATGCGAATTGGAGTGGGTCTAGGGTGTCTGTTGATGTGATCCATGACCAGCCTTTCAAAACACTTCATGGCTACCAACATGAGTGCCACGGCTACCGACATGAGTGCCACGGCTACCGACATGAGTGTTGGTAATCCGTCTGGCCCAGCGGCTTTGTGAATGTTGACCTGTTTAAAGGTTTTGTTCACATCGGCTACCGAGAGCGTTATCACACAGTTATCCAGAGCAGCTGGTGCTCTCGTGCATGCTTCTGTGTTGCTTGCCTCGAAGCGATCATAAAAGATTTTAAGCTTGTCTGGTAGGCTCATGTCACTGGGCAGCTCATGGCTGGGTTTCCCTTTGCAGTCTGTAATAGTTTTCAAGCCCTGCCACATCTGACGAGCGTCAGAGCCGGTGTAGTAGGATTCAATCTTAATCCTGTATTGACACTTTGCTTGTTTGATGGTTCGTCTGAGGGCATAGCGGGATTTCTTATAAGTGTCCGGATTCGTCTCCTGCTCCTTGAACGTGGTAGCTCTAGCCTTTAGCTCGATGCGGATGTTGCCTGTAATCCATGGCTTCTGGTTGGGATATGTACGTACAGTCACGATGCACTTATTGATGAAGCCGATGACATACGAGCGTCAGAGCGTATGAGCGTATTCCTCAATGCCATTGGATGAATCCCGGAACATATTCCAGTCTGTGCTAGCAAAAGAGTCTTGTAGTGTAGCATTATAGACAAATGTATTCCAGTAACTTGTGACATAAAGAATAGATACAATATCCCTTGAAATAAAGCATGTGTAATGCCTGTCGGAAGAAGTAGACCAAGGTGCAGCATGGTACGTGTTCATGATTCTTTATTTTCTCAGAACACCAAACAAAACAACAAAAGAATAACGAACGTCACGTTCTGTAGGCTTCACAGAGCTAACAAAAAACAAC